>NC_018395.1:6276581-6463219 GCF_000208865.1 Neospora caninum Liverpool
TAGATAGATAGATAGATAGATAGATAGATAGATAGATAGACATTTAGGAAGATAGATAGATATAGATAGATAGATAGATAGATATAGATAGATAGATAGATAGCTATAGATAGATAGATAGATAGATAGATAGATAGATAGATAGATAGCTATAGATAGATAGATAGATAGATAGATAGATAGATAGATAGATAGATAGATAGATAGATAGATGCTATAGATAGATAGATAGATAGATAGATAGATAGATAGATAGATAGATAGATAGATAGATAGATAGATAGATAGATACTGAAAGAGGCAGATGTCTCTCTGCACCCATCAGTATGTAGATATATCAAATCGTGTTGCGGGTTTTTTCTGCCACGGGGTTCTACGCTGTCTAGTGTCTTTCGCGCGTTCCTTGTCTGTTCTTCCTTCCGCTCTGTGGTGCGCTGTCCATCCCGTTTCCTTGCGCATTTTGTTCTGCTGCGTCCGCTTTTTGGTGCTCGATCGGTGGCCGGATGCTGGATCCCTGTCTCCACATACGCCTGACAGGCTGCCTTCTCCGTGTCGCCTGTTCCTTTTCTCTTCGCAATTCTTGTTGTCTGCTCCCTCTTCCGCCTCAAGGCATGGGGCCTGGACCTTCGCTGTCCCTGTGTCGCAGCCGCACGCCCTTCCTCGTTCTTTTTGCCGCGCCGTCTTGCGTCTCGCGTTTTGCATGCATCTCTTTCCTCGTTTTTCCCGTTGCCTGCCTCGCAGGATTGTGTACTCATGCCGATCGGGAAGCCGGTATCATCGGCAAGTCCTCCAGCCCCTCTCGCTTCGCGTGCAGAACGGTCTGCAGCTTCGTCCAAACGGCGTGAATATTTTCCCTCTGGTGTTCTTCTCTCACTTGTCCGTCCTGAAGACCTACGCGGCCTTTCCCGCCCTCTTCGCGCCCGACGGCGCGTGCTTCTTCCCTCTTCTTCTCTCGCCCTCACCCCACTTTCCTCCCCACAGTCCTCGCGCCTCGCCCTTTGTCTCCGGACCGCCCTGCGGGCTCCCGGACCCCTCGCAGCCGACCCCTCTGCACTGCGCGCCCGCGTCTCCGCGCCCTTGGGGAGCGCACCTTGGCCAGGGCGATAAAGGCAGCCTCGAGACAGCTGACACGGTGCAATGGGGCGTTTCCGCGCCTGCGCTGCCCGAGATCGGGCTGCGACGGCGGCGCCCCTCCCCGGGTCTGGGAGCGCCCTTGTCGCCTTTCGCTTTTGACGCCGCTTCAGATCGGCCCCTCACCCACCGCTTTGACCACAAAAGCTGCTTGGTGTGCCTCGACCTACAGAACTTCGCAAACGTGGCCTTTGAGTGTTTCACCGACCCGCAGAGTCGCCCATTGGGCGTGCAGCGGAGGGACGTCTCTGTCTGTTGCGTCTCGCCGAACGAGTCGCAGTGCCGGTAGGAACGCGACTCTCGAAGACGGGAAGATGACACAACCCGCCGCACGGAGAGATGGGCGTTTTCCAGCCTCAAGGCGGTTTTGTGCCGTCACATATCGATAGCGAACGGTTTTTGGTGTCGCTTCCTATCGCCGCCTCCAGAGGAAGGACCACCTGAGAGGCGAAGGGGGGCAAGGCCCTGTCAGAGGCGCTGCGGGCGGTCCGGGCGACAATAGACCCTCGCCTGGAACATCCTCATTGTGTTGGGGAAAGTGCCACGTTTGCTTCTCGTTTTGACTGCGAATCCCTCCGTTGTCGTGCAGACACACAGGCATACCTATATCTAGATGGAGATATCCATGTGCGTGAGTGTTTATGCACATCCAGTTGTGCATGTGTTTGTGTGTGTTTGTCTTTCCTTTTTCCGATGCGTAGATGGGCACTGTGGGTGCGGCGGCCGCGTTTGACGCAGGCGACGGTTCAGGAGGCCGCGAAGGTGCTTGAGGAACTCGACAAAGAGCTAAACATCCACTGGCGATGCTTCCCCTCGCAGGAGGGGACACTGCAGCTGTTGCCCCTCCTGCGACGCGCGGCGGCGATACCCGGCAGCCGCACGAGCGTCTCTCCCGACAGGCCTTCCGGCGGAGCTTTGGCCCCTCTGTCGCCGACGAAGAGACAGTCTTCTTTCCCTGGGCGGGCCGAGTCAACTGAGAAGAAGGGCCGAGAGGGAAGAGGCGGGCGGGAGCTCGGCGGCAGTTCGGGCAAAGACGCTGCCGATGGCGGGGCGTTGAGCGGTCGCGACAGAGACGGACGAGGAAGACGCAGTCCGGACGAAGACGGACAGGATGGAGAGGGAAAAGAAGACGATGGCCAACTTGTACGCCCTGTGCAACTGCCCCACTTCAACGCCCCGGAGGTAAGGCTGCGAATGCGAGAAACGGCCATTGTGTGGCCGCTCTCCTCTTTGTTCTCCGTCACTCCGTTCCGTTTCCTTACCTCTGGTTTCTCCTCTGCTCTTCCCGCCGGGTCCTCCCTTCTCCCTCTCTGCCATTCTGGGCTTCTCCGTCTCTTTGGTGCGAGCTTCGTTTTCACCTGTTGTGTGGAGATTGAGACGTTTGGACGTCGGTCGTGATTCACTCCGCCCTCGTGTCTCTGCAGCTCCTCATTCGGCCGCGGATTGTCGGCTGTTCTGAAGCCTCCGCGCCTCAGCGGACGTTCTCTGTGGGGCGCCGCCCCCCGAGGGCTGCGCAGGCTCAGGGGCCAGCCGCCCCCGGGCAACGCGCACGCACGAGCGTCGACTCCGGAAGCGCCTCCTCAGGCCGCACGAGCGTCGACGAAGCCTTCTCCTCTCTACAGGCCAGCTTCCTGTGTCAGCCCGTCAATGAGGGCCCGCTGTTTGGGCTCCAGGCCCCGTCCGCGACCGCGGTCGGAAGCGGGCCCGACGCGCAAGAGGGGCGCTGGGAAGGCGAAGGCCTCCAGGCGGACGAGCGAGTCGAGAGGGAGAGAGAAAGCGGAGCCGCAGGCCCGTACCCTGCGGAAGGGCGGATGTGCACTCTCCTCCGGCCTTCCGCGCCCCGACCAATTCGCCTGGGCCCCGACTGCTATAAAGTACGCGACATGAAAGAGAACAGGAGAAACCACGGAAAGAGAAAAGAGCAGAATTCGTATTGGTTCCGAGAAGTGGGCACGAACCGCGAGGACTCTTGCCTCAACGCCTCAGCAGCACCCCACAGGCTTCACGTGTAGGCATGTTCCCAGGTATCTATAGTGGTACAGACCACACATAATGTGTGCGCATCCATATATCTATATCTATATCTATATATATATATATATATATACATATATATATATATATATATCTGCATGTATGTATGTGCCTGTGTGTTTTTTCGTTTAGCTTTTCTGTGTTACCGTGTGGATTGCGTGAGAAGTGTCTCGTGCAAATATCGCATCGACTGCGCAGTGTCTTTCTCCTGTGACTGTCGTTTTGAGGGCCAGAAGAGCCCGAGGAGACTGCGTGGTTTCAGGGTGGCGGGCCCTCTGCTTGCGCTTTCTCGCGGCTGTCACCCGCCTCCGTGCGTCTCCTGTCGCTTCGTCTGGTTGTTTCCCGAGCAGATTCCCCTCCATGAGCCGGTGACACTGCAAGTGTTCGTGGAGAACAGACACGCGAGGGCACTGTCCAACTGCGTGGTTTTGGTCATCCCCTTCGTGCAAGGCAGCAGGCGCATCCCCGACGGGTTGCTGTGGTCGGGCTGTCTCAGCCGGGAGGTGCTGGAGCCGCTGCCGACAGCGCGCGCTCAGCGTTTGCATCTCCGTCGCCTGTTTCTTGCTCAGAAAGAGCAGTGGGAGGCGAGCAGAAAGCCTTGGAGCGCGGCATCGGGCGTTCCGGCGGCGAGACGAGGCAGCGCGTCGTCTGAGTTCAACTCCGCGAGACGCCCAGACGTAGACTCGGGAACGCGAGAAACGCCTGGCGAGGAAAAAAGGGACAGGCGCGACGGCTCCGGCGAAACGGCCGAGAAGGCGACAGGTGCGGGGGGGGAAGCTGCTGTGGGCTCCGACGGCGCGTTAGGGCGAGGTTTTTCAACAGACGAGGAAGCAAGAGGAGAGCCGGAGTCGAAGAAGTCTGCCGGGAGGGCCGAGACGCAGAAGGGAGACGGACAGGCAGACACAGAAGAGAGGCAAGAGGCAGGTGGAGACACTGGAGGCGCGGGCGATGCGAGAGGGGGGGGCGGAGCGCCGGCACGGTGCACGGGGGATCTCTCCGTGCACCAGGAAGGCACTGAGGAGAGCGACGTTCCTGAAGACTTCTTTGCCCTCGAAGGTCTCCACAGACTGGAGAGACGCGGCGCAGTTCTCGCACATCGCGTGACGCTCATGGCGTGCGTCCCTGGATTGTTCAACGTTGCAGTCGCCGTCCTGGTCAAACCGGACAACGTGATTTGGTGGCACTACCAGCCGCTCAGACTCATCGCGTGACGGCGCTGCCTGCTTGGGCCCGGAGCCAGGCGGGAGACAGGTGGTGGGGAGCGAGAGGCCGCGGAAAGGACAGGAGGGCGAAGAGAGCGAAGTCGGCGCTTACCGAGACACACGACCTTTTGGGCTGAGGACGAGAGAACGCACACAGGCCGCGCAGAGAGAACACGAGAGCCGTGGAGAGACAAGAGGGTTCGAGAGCCTTTGCCTTTCTCGCGCATGCAGCGCACGACCGGAAAAATATCAGCGCCTCGTGAAGCTGAATACCGGAACTTTGTTGAGGGCCGGGAGAACGGAGATCGAAACAGAGAGCGAATCCGACGAACCTTCAGCCTCTGCGAAGTCCCACGACCCTCTCCACAGTTCCTGTTACCGGAATGTCGACCGTTTTGCGTTTCCTCTTTGACTGACGAAGACACCAGGCATCTTCGCGTTCATCTTTAGGTGTTACTCTCTTGTACAAGATCAAGGTGACGCTGTAGACATATATATATATATATATATATATATATGCTTACGTCACAAAGGTTTGGAGGGACACTAGAGGGAGAGATCCTCTTTTGCTGTTCGTCCGTTATGTGTGTTCGCTAGGTTCGTTTTTTGTTTTCCGCCCCGAGGTTCCTTTACTGGTCCGTTTGTGGAGGAGCGCTGTTAGCCGTTGGGAGATCCTGCCGAACGCCCACAGTACCCTACGTGACCTACGTGAGATGTATGAGTGAAATTTCGGTTTCTTCGCTGCCTGCTTTTTGCGTGAGGATCCCCTCCGCACGGCCTACGACGAAGTCATGCTACCACACGTCGAGGCGAGGCATGCAAAAAGGAGTTTTCGAAAAAGAGGAAACATCCCAGCGAAGTCGAGCGACGAGAGGCAAGCGGAGACAGGCGCTGTGGAGCCGTTCTCCTAATTCGAAGTTTCTTCCCTAGCGTGAAGAACTGCACACATCCAAACACAGTTCCATGCGAGCGCCACCGTCTGGATTAAAAGAAGTGTATCTACCTTACGTAGCGGAAGACGACCGTAAGGAATCTCGCACGCACAGCTCCAGGTTTCATTCGACAAACGCGGGTATATCGGTACCGGCGTGAGGCCGACATTGGCCATGAGACTGTGTACACTGATCAGCCGAGTTTTTCTCAGTGTAACCTCTCCGTCGATGGCGGAGTGTTGACCGGGATTGTGGTCTCCTGGTTCAGATTTTGAATGCCTTTGGTTTTACCGGATCCAAGTTGAAGTGTGGGGGAAGCGGGGCAAGGCAGCCCGGTGCGGCATTGAGTTCTCAAGTGCTAGACAGCCATCAGAATCAAACCTGGCATTCGACAGCGCAGACGAAAAACCTGGGACAATTTTCCGTTTCTACCACGATTCCGAGAGAGACGGGGAGAAACCCCTGCCATCTGTACTGAATGTAACCAAATGCTTTTTTGGGACATGCTAGACTTCTTCGATCTAAAGAGTGTCAGTGGAGAAGGGAACGCACATCCTTTTAGCGCAAGAGTCACGCCGTCTCTATTTTAGTTTCAAGTCCTGGCCAAAACAGCGCAAAACCGCTACTGCTTTGAGGGCTTAGTCATCAGGAAGTGTTTCGTCAGCCTAGAAGACGCCACCGGCATAACGGCGAAAACCACGGGTCCCCTATTGCTCGTTTCTGCGCGAGAAAACTGCGTTTTCTATCTTTGGTTCCGTCAGAGAGCTGATCATGCTACTAGGAGACTCAGAGAAACGATGAGACCTGACAGCCGCCTGCGTGTTCACAGATCTCAAGTAGCCAGTGGGCGTTTCGACGTAACGAGATCCGCGTATCTGCCTGTGCTCACGCCAGTCTGAAAAACCGGAAATCTGGGGGCACGAGTCTCCACGAAACTCGAAGGCAGTGGTTTCTCTAGTCCCTTGAGAGCCACGTGTTCAGGAAACGATGGTGATACTCTTTACATGGCAAGGTATGAGAGGGGCGGCGTGTGTGTCGCACGGCGGGCGGAGAGAACCCGAAGCTGCTACCCGACTAAACAAGACACCGGAGTCTGTCTCAGACAGAGCCTTCGCTTCGATCTGTGTCGACTGAAAAGACAAAGGCGTGGGGGGAAAGCCCGCAGCCTGGAACACGAAGAACCAGAGAAGAGCGCGAGAGGCAGTTCGTGCGCAAGATAGCGGGTGTAGCCTTGCGCTGGTCTTGCTGCCGTGTGCCTGGACAACGGAGTAGAACGGAGAAAAGAAGAGAGTCCTCCCGGCATGGTTAATTGGGTTTCTGGCGACCAAAACGTGGACAAAAGCGGCAAAGCAAAAGCATCTGAAGTCGATCAGGGGAAAAAGTCTTTCCAAACCTCGTGCGCTCTTTTTCGTCCCGCTGATCTCGGATGTCGTTTTGTCTCGTACCTGCATGCACTCGCGCGAGGAAGTTTTCAAGCTTTCCACTGGCCAGCATTTGTGTCCCGAAGTCTTCCAAAATGTGTCCACTTCCAACCTTTTCCAGGTCTTTCGTGGCGCTTTTCCTGTTGTTCTGTCTAGGGGCTTGAAGGGAGGAAACATCTCCAAGGTGACCGCAGAAGATCGCGCCGGCGAGAACCTCCTTCCGGCGCGCATGTAGTAGCTGCCGCGCGGCACTGCGTTGTCTGACGGTTTTCCCACGGCAGAGAAGAAATGGCGTTTTGTGAGAACGTCTCTGAAAGGACGAAGATGCAGCTGAAGCGCGGAGGGAAGCGGGAAAGATGGGAAACGGCAAGGACCGACACCGACTCTCCGAAGACCCGGCGATGAGGGTACTTATCCCGTAAACCCCCTCGAACAGGGTATCCTGTCTTTCCCTCTCTTTTTGAAGAAACAGCAAACGCAAGCACAGGTCGAGTCTTCCCCTGTCCACCTCCCGATGGGCATGGGCAGCCACAGTGACGCCCCCCGCTCTGGGTGCTATCATGCCATCATGCGGCGGTCCGCGCGACTCGTCCTGGGCCCCTGCAGCCGGCCGGCGAAACGCTCGGCTTTGCGCGCGCGATCGCCGGGAAGAAGCCGTTCGGCCTTTCTTCGTCGCCGTCCCCGTCGCGAATGCGATGGGGACAGCTGGATGTACACTCCAGCTGTCCCCCTCGGAACCCCTTTCGATGCAACCGTGCCAGGATTATGCAGGCCTGCAGTGCATCTTTCAGACACATGTTTAAGGCATCGACAATGCCTCGTGCCAGTTTTCCCTTGTAAGCGAATCCGGAAAGGCAGACTCCACCCGCGGTCCTGCGCTGGAATTCGCCTCGCGCGTATACTGACCTGGCCCCCCGGGAGATCCTCCCCGCTGCACAGTCTTTGTTCCTTGAGGTTCCTTCCTCTTCCACAACATGCTGGAAAGGCCGCTCTGCAGACAGGGCACGTTTCTGCGCTCCAGGCGTCCGCGCTCAACTGCGATTCTCCACGGTGTACGTACAGCTCTCTGGCTGCCGGAGGCATGCACAATCGGCGAGGAACTCCCTTTCTTTTTCGTTCGAGGACTTTTTCCACCTACCACGCTTCAAGTAGATGTAGAGAGGAGGGCGAAGAGCTTTGCAGCGAAATACCACACTCTTCTTCGCCTTCCTGCGCACAAACTCGATGGCGCCTGCGAACTCCGGGACAACAGAGAGAAACTTGCATCTCGGGAGAAACGGTAGTTGGTGAGGCCGTGCGAAAAGGTCGGCTGTTTGAGAGAATTCGGGAAAACGGATCTACGCATGCATGCGCCTCGCATCTTCACGGAGCGCCTTGGTCAGCAGCAAGTCTCCACCCTCTTGTTCCCGAATCGTTGCCTTGCTCGGCCGCTTCCCCGGCCGCAGGCCTCCACTCTTGTCCGTCGCTGCTTGCTGCCTCGAGTACGGCGCAGGATGCACCCTTTCGCTCGTGCTCTACACCGTCGAATTCTTCCTCACTGGCGAAGATTCCTCCTTATCTCGTCTCGTCTCCCTGCGCGTCTTCTGCCTCGTCCCCATTTCCTCCTGTGTCTGCCTCTGTTGTTCCACTCGCTGCTTTTCCTTCGCGTCTCCATCGCAGTTCCTTCGCTTTCCTTTTTCTCGCTTCGTCGTCCCGCTCTTTCCTGTCTCTGTCTTCTTCCTCGTCTTCTGAGACTCCCTTAGCTTCACACGCCGCCCTAGAGAAGGACGTCTCCGACCGCCTAGCCGTTCTCGAGAGCGCCGGCGACCGCACGCTGGCGGGGGCCTTGGCGATGCGGCTTCTGCGGTCTCCACTGGACGCCATCCAGGCTTTCATGAGCGAGGAAGTGCACCAGTTTCTCAAGGCCAGTTCGCTTCCTTTCTCTCCCGCGTGTCCAGAGACTGACAGCGTCGCCGGGTCTTTGAATCATTGCGGCCAGGATGCCGTCGACGCTCACCGGCGATTCCAGGCGGCGTGCTGGGCGGTGGCGGCTGTTCTCTCTGCGAGGCCCGACGGACGAAGGGCGCAGCTTCGAAACTCGCAGTCGTTCTTCTGGATCCACTTTGTCGCCCATATGACAGGCGGAATCCTGTCTCTCTCGCGGATTCTTCTCTTCACGGCTGCGCAAGGCCGCGGACAGATCCTTCGCTGTGAGCCTGGTCCTCCCCCGTCCATCGACGCGCAAACCCTGAAGGAAGAAACGGTTCAGAGACCGCATCTTTGGAAAGGCCGCTGGTCTCGCGATAGCCAGGGGGAAAGCGAGGACACACCGTCGGGCTCTCACGGCCCCGGGAGATCTGGCCCGGACGAAAAGACGGAGAACGCGCGCAAGCTATGGCGGCCCGAAAACGGCAGTCCGCATTCGAGCTCCACTGTGTGGGATGTGCAGGACAAAGCCGAACAGGACCTTGAAGTCGACCGGATATGGGAGGAGGTCTGTTACCGCTTGGCGGTTCTTGGGCGTTTGTTGGGTCTGTATCGCGGCCAAAGTTCCGGCGTCTCCTCCTCGCGCGCCGACGCGTCTCCGCGTGTTTCGTCTCCGTCGCTGCGCGTTTCAGGCAGTCGAAATGCTCGGGCGTCGCCACACGCCGACGCTGCAGTCTCTCCCCCTCTCTTTCCTGACGCCTCCTTATTCCGGGAGGCCCTGAGGAGAGAACATTTGGTGGCAGAGAAGCGAGCGGTGCTGTCACGACTCTTGAGCGAAGTCGACTGTCTGTACACTGAGCACCTGCCGCTCTTTGCGAGCCGCGTGAATCCTCTCTTCCGTCAAATCTGCGATACCCTCCGTTTCCTCAACGCCGAACAGAGTGGCGGAACCGAGCGCGAGTTTGCATCCCCAGACGTGAAAGTGTTGGACTCTCAGCTGATGACGCCGACCTCGCCTTCTCCCGACTGTTTTGGATCGACGCGACAGTTCGCAGACAGCCTTCCCGAGGAGCTGCGACTGCAGACTTCAGGACACCGGGCTGTGGAGGCGCTGGAAGTCGTCCGGCTTCTCTCCTTCCTCGTGCGGTGTCTCCGGTCACTCCCCCGGCACGATGCAAGCGCCCTGGAGGCCCAAGCGACGGGACGGAAAGAGGCGCAGCTTCCGTCGAGCGTCGATGAGAGCCACACGGCGCTCTTCCGCGCCCCACGCCTCATCCGTCTTCTTCGGAGACACATTGCATGCATCGCGCGCCTCGCCCTCGTCGGGTGCCTACCCCCCGCCTCGCCGCCGGCGGCCGCCTGCCTCGCGCTGCTCGACGGCAGGCGCCAGGGCGAGAGGCCCCAGAGGCTCGCGCATGCAAAAGAGTCGGCGACGGCGACCTCTGCGAGGAGCGCCACGTCGAGGCAGGCCTCTCGCGAGGTTTTGGAAACGCACCGGGAGAGTCTTCAGAGAGAAGAGTTATCGACGGGCGAATGGGATTCAAACGGACTTGGAGAGGAGGCGCATGCAGGCCAAGGGTCGCAGGAGCAGGGAGCGGCTGCGGGCCGCACTGGGGCTGCACAACGCTGGCCAGCGCCTTTCAGTTCTGCCTCGCAGACGAAGGACCGCTTGCTGGAGCATGCGGCGCGGTGTGGGGAAGAAGCACAGACGCGGCGAGCGGAGACGCGGCGAGCGGAGATGCAGGGGGGAGCGCCCTCTGGATCTGCATGCGACGGGGAGAACGGGAGAGAGGAGCCGGTTCCTCTCTCCATTCGAAAGGCCCGAGGCCGTAGGCGTTTCGCGTGCATCACTCTCCAGGACGCAACGAACAATTTAAGCAGTGCCTTGGACATCTGCAAGCACGATGCACCTGCTTGCTTCGTTCACTGCCAGAAACTCCTCTGGTGTCTCGAGCGGCTGTCGAGTCTCGAGACAGCGACCGCGGAAGCGAGCGCTGGACGTGGACTGGGCACCGACATCCCGTCTGACGTCCTTCACGTGATCGCGGAGCTTCTTGACTGCAAAATGGACAAGCTGCACGACCGCGAAAAGCGGCAGTGGCCGCGTTCCGCTCGTGCAAACCGAGACGTGGACGAGGCCCGGACGGATCCCGAGGCGTTGCCTGTCGGCACTGGCGCCGTGGAGACGCGTGCACGCGACGCGAGGGATCCCTGCCCCCTGGAGAGCCGCGTCGAGGCTCTGGGAAGAAGGCGGCGGCGGAGCCGGACTGCTGCGCCCGGGTACCAGACGAGAGGCGTGGAGGCAGCGACAGGCGACAGTCCGACGGCGGCGCCGCAGACACTGAGCGTGGGGCGAGAACGACTCTGTGAGCCCAAAGACACTGTGTCAAACAAGGAGACCCCTTGGGCCGCTGCTCAAGTCGCGTGCCCGGCGCGCGAGTCTGTCGAGGCTCCGGACGCGGTCACGGACGCTCTCGGAAACAGCGACGCATCCCTTGATCTCGAGGACCTAGAAGAAGAAGAGGAACCGTTCTTGCTTCTGCACAACATGCTCGAGCGTCAGAATCCGTACGCGTTTCCTCACCTTCTCTCCCGGTCGAGTGACGTTGGGGACGAACTCGGGTCGTTCACCGCTGTGGCGCTGGAAGAGAGGGAAAAGCAACACCAGTTCGCGCACGAAACGGTGCTTCCGTTTCACGCGCGTCTGGCATGGCCGCGAAACTCCGAGCCTCTCGACGGTCGCTGCCGCGCGACGGACGAGGGAACGCCAAGAAGCGTGGCGGAGGGGAGTGTCTGGGCAACGGCGCCCTTCGCGTTCCTTGCGGGAAAACGCGCGCGGTACCGCGAGCTGGAGAAGGACCAGCAACGCGTGGCTCAACGCCTGGCAGGGGGGAGGGCCGGGCCGAGCCAGCCGTCTTCGGGGGCTGACGGCCCGTGGCTGGGAGGCGCGGACAGCCACGAATGGTGGGTTGTGGGCGGAGATGTTCAGCCTGTTCCTCTCTGCGCCGCGGCCGTGTCGCCGGCAGGCTCCACAGGAGACCGCATGGCAGGCGAGGGCCAGAGTGCAGGAGGCGAGCGCGGAAGGACGCGGCTGGGTGAAGGACTCGAACTGGCCTCGCAGCCCCTTTCGCGGGCGCAACTGAATGGGGTACGGAAGGAAGGGAAGGACAGCGCGGCGAAGCAACCGAATGTCGACGTGTTCCGTGCAGCCAGATTGGCCGAGTTGGAGCAAGCAACGAAGGAAGCTCTGGGAGCTCTTGTGGTCTCCTGTTGTTTTCCGCAGGGGAAAAAGCTGTCTGCGAGGTCCTTCCAAACTGCGCTGTTGTCGGCGATTGGAGCCCAGAACGCAGAAAGCCTTCCCGACGCCCTCGTGGGACAGAAAGTACGGGGCGACGCTCTGTCGCTCATCTGGCCGCAGATTCGCCAGCTGGCTCGCTTGCTGAGGGCCTGGGAAGACTGCGGTCCTGTGTTCGTTCCTGCGGTCAGTGTCAGTACACCGTGTGGCGCCGTGGGGGACACTCGGCTGAGTGATTGTGGAGGCAGCAGCGAGGACCGGATGTGGGGCGACGCCCTGTGCAAGATTGAGGGACCGGGGAGAAATGGAACGGGGGACGCCGCTGCCCAGTGGCGCTTGCCAGGAGTCTGGGGGCGCGAGGGCCGTGCTCAGGCAGCTGTCGGAGGGACTGAGGACGAGCTCCACAGTGCCCGGCGGCCAACTGCGAAGCCTCCAGATATTTTGCCCCTGTTCACACGCCCACGAGGTGGACGTTTTCCGCTCTCCGTGTACAGTGTCGAGCGGCGCTACTGGGGAGCCGGAGACAGGAAAGACACCTCACACTGGTTGGTCTCGGAGGTTCTTGTTCTCCTTCGAAAGCTGCAGAGAGCCGCTTCAGAGCTGACTAGTGCTCTCGAACAGCACTCTGTTCGAACGGGGCATCTGTTGCCACAGGTGGTTGCCAGCAGGGAGGCGGAGAGTCTCCTCTTGACGGTCGTACAGGGCTTGACTTCTGCAGTGGGCGAGGCGCCGCCTCGCCCGCGCCTGGGCAGGCACAGCCTCGCTCAAGAGGCAAGTGCCAGCCGAGGCGAACTCCACAGTTTGGTTCAAAACGAGCTGTCTTTGGTCGCAGGCGAGACAACACCCGAGACACTCCAGCAAGGGCAAGGAGTGGACGCAAGAGGCCAGGTGCACTCACGCGCTATGCTCCTACATGCCACGACCGGCGCTGTGTACGGCTCCCTGTCTCGCGGCTGGCAATGGCTTATTCTGCAGCGATTAGGAAGACACCCCGTCATCCCCAGGAGCTCGGCGCTCGACATCGAAAGTAGACAACGATCCAAAGAAGGTAAGAACTCTAAGCACGCAGGGCGGTCAGATATACCGAATATACACCCGTAGACGTATGTATATATATATATATATACAGATGTTTACTGTTCGCCTAGCGTCTGCAGCCGGACAGGGATACTGTGTGGTGGCGTTGGCATGCACGGCAACAGGCGCAACCCTTGTCTTTGTTTTGGGATTGCAGATGGTGAGCCCTCTTGGAAGTTCGGCAAAACGCTTTGTACGTTTTCCGTTTCTCGGAAAGTCTGTGTGTCCGCCTTGGCAGTCGCTGGGTGGTGGTGACGTGCGTGGGTCGTTTGCCGTTGCAGCCAAGTCTAGACGTAGGAGCAACTGTTTGGCGTGCACAGGCTATCTCTGTCTCGTGGGCATGTTCTTATTGTACAGCAAAGGCAGGTCTTCTCAGCATTCAACATCTGAAAGGCCCGTCGCTTTCCTTCGTGTCTCCGCCAGTGTCTCCTCTGGCCCTTCTCGTGCCGCCTCGCCCCCGGCGCAGCGACAGCAAAGGCCCTCTGTCGGCGGCGCTTCTGCCAACCGCGTCTGGCGCACGCGTGCTTCTTGATCCTCACCCTGAACTCCTCCGCGAGCTAGGCCGGCGACCGAAACCGGCACAAGGCAGAATGGAAGGTTGGCTAGCTGAAAGAAGGAAGCAACGGGATAAAGACGAAGGACTGTGGCTCCGGCGTATTGATAAGCTCCACAGCCTTCTCACTATGACCCTCCGAGCCCCTCGAGGGGCCGGCGGTGTCAACAACGAAGGCATGCGTTAACAGTTGTCATGAGGTGCGCTCAGCCGTCGATGTGACGAACGGGGAAGGCAATTTTTGATCAAACAGGATGAGCACAAGTGGCGGTAAGACAAGGGAAACAGTGAGCCAGGGACCACAGTATGGCCGCGTATCTTCACCTTTTTGTGGCGGGTGACAATACCCGGCGCTGAAAAACGCAATACGACATTCGGTTTTAATGGACACCTATTCATGGCCCTCCATGCGCTGGGCCACGAGACGTGCCTCGAGCTTGCAGCCAGCAGCGTCGCAGTCCTTGATTTTGACTGGTGGCTATCACTTGCGAGCGTCCTGCTCAGGCGGGGGATACTTAGCGCGTTATCTAGGGTCTGCTGGCACGGAGTTAGCCGATACTTTTTAAGCTTAAACGTCAGTGGGCGAGTGGGATTCAATCGCGATGCTGAGTGCACAACGAGGACGGTAACCAGCAAGTCGTGCTATCCCTCACGAAACGACGATACAATTCACGTTACCGAGCGCGTGAGTTGAAAGAGTTGCGACACACAAAAATGGATCCAACACACTGTCTACAAACAAAAACTGTGGCGTAAAAATCAGTGAAGTGCTCGCACGGGGCAATTCCAGATAGGTTAGAAAACTCTCGCGTTTCCAGACAAGCCCTCCCATCTAGCTACGAAGACATCATGAACTGTGGCTTTCGCCGCCCCAGTGACATTATCTGGAGACCTGTCTTTTTCTTTTCGTCAAAGCTGACAGCTGGGGAATCAATTGAAGATACGAGCGGTAATCCTGCGGGTTTCTCCGTGTGCGCCGCGCATTCGCCTGCATCGCCATCTGGAATGTATCCCTCAGGGCACACGTAAATCGGCTTCTGCTGGTCGTTTACGACGCATTGTGTACCGTCGTATGTAAAAGTATCCGGGCATGTGATCTGCCCTGACCGACGGGTCTGCCACAAAGCCAGGACAGATAAGAGCCGGTGACAACTCAAAGCTGTCTGCAGATCGCTGTACAATGTTTGCAACAAACGAGTGTGAGACTGGAGCTGAAACATCACGAAGTGTCTCATCATACGAAAAAAACTATACCTATTGTAAGGCAAACTTAGGGTGTCTGCAAGCGACAGAAGAAACAATTTATTGTATAGACCTTACCTGTTTGATGCACTTGTCCTTATACGGTGTGTACCCAGTTGCGCAAGTCTGAAGAGGGGCCACCTTTTTTGCCATCACACACTTCTCTCCTCGAAGCTCGAAACCCGGCCCGCATGTCAGCTGAGGAGTCGTGTCTTCCTGAAGAAGGCAGTCTGCCCCGACAAGCGCGGCGCCCTCTGGACACGAGGCGACAGGTTGAAAAGCTTTTTCTTTGACGCATGCGCGGCTCCTCTGGTCGAAGCCATCTGGACACACAGCCTGGACTGCGCGGGTCTTCCGGTTCAGGCAGGTCTTCTCTTCCGTGAGGTCCCCTGGAACGGAAGACACCACCGTAGAAGAAGAGGCACGAAAAGTGATGGCAAGAAGGAAGGGCAAACGAAAACGCGAAGAGAAGCGAGAGATACAAAACCACGGCGAAACGGAGTGCTTTAGGCAGAGGGAGAAGTGGAATCGTCCTGCCGAGGACGTCAGACAGTAAGCTACCTAAGCTTCTTAGGAGTGGGTTCAAACAGGCAGTAATAGCTTCATTGCCCCCAAAGGAATCTTCGTTTCTGTGGCCCACCGGAGTCTTGTTTTTATCTGGGATGCAAATATCGTGGGACATTCCATATTAAATAACACAAGGCAGCCTCCCAGGGTGCGAGTCCGTGAAGACTTGTAGACAGCTCACAGCCAGGGTTCAGCAGCGGGAAATAAAGGCTTTTCTGACATACAGTTTCGAAATTTGCCGGATGCCCCAAAGCAACGGTGGAACGAATATACCTGGAGAGACTCCAGTCGCAATAGTCAGTCGCGCGGTCAACATCTCACCTTGGCTGCAGTAGTATTTCACCGGAGCCACAGTTGAGCTCAGGCACTTCATCAGCTTCTTGTCGAGCGAAGCGCCGGACGGGCAGACGGGAACAGCAGGTTTGTTCTCGACAATCAGGCAAGCATCATTCATGAGGCGCCCAGCGGGGCAGTTGTGCGTCGGATCTACAGTGAGTCTCTTCTCGCAGTTGCGCCCGTCAAAAAAGTTGTCGGTTCCTGGGCACTTCAGACGTGGCGGCTCCCTAAGAATCTTGACGCACATGTCTTCATCCGCCTGATAGGTGAAGCCGTCCCTGAGTGGCATTAGCAAGACACATTGCAGCTGATTTGGACAACGCGGCAATGGCAACCGCAGCGCGAGTGTATACTGAGGAAGAGAACTGGCGACTCGTTTGCCACGAACAAAGAACGCTTGCCATGTCTCCGTCTAGGTTGTCACTATTCACTATTAATGTACTATAGATGGCGCTCGCATGTAGCATGAGGTCTTCATCCGTCTAAGAGGGAGTGCCTATATCAAACAGCTTATTACGAGGCACCAAGAACCCTGTTGGACTGTTCGATGCGGGGTGTGGTGCACTCACCGGCAAGCACGCTGGGCTTCCTGAACTTCGCTGACTACGCACTGATTCCCCTCGATGCGGTAACCATCAGGGCACTCGGAGTTAGACGGTATCAAGCTTTCCTGGACGCAACTGTTCGCTGCCAAATCGTAATGGAAGCTGTCGCCACACTGCATCTCCACTGCCTCCACAATCTGAAGGACACAACATGAATTCGAGAGAGAGAAAATAGAAGTGACGCGAAGGTATGTGTTTGCTCCGAAGCCTCTACGCTGCCCGCGAGTGGGAAGTATCAATCTTAGGGGAAGCGTGCCCCCGCTTTATGAATGATTCGCTAGTGGTTATCGATCGTCTGCTTCGTTGGAATTTGGTGATCCAGCAATGCTTTGGTTTGTCCCTCCGCACAATATGGTGACGATACAAACTAAGGCATGGTTCCTCTAACCGAATATGACAGTGTTCGCAGTCGGAAACCCGGTTCAGCTTGAGACTGCTTGAGCGAGAACATCACACTGGCGTCACTTACTTCACTGACGCAAACGCTGTTTTCCAGACGATGACCCGGAGGGCATGAAGGGCGGGCAGGGGTCACATCATTACTGATGCAAATCGCGGGAGATTCCGGCACGTCGGCAGTCGAAGGCGCTGGGGATAGCGCCAGGTTGCCTATTCCTGTTGAATGGTTGTCTTGAGCCGCATAGCCTGAATGGTGCTGGGATGCGCGAAGAGCACCCGCAAAAGGTTTCTTCCTTTCAACATCAGGTTTTTCGAAGAACGAGGCACCGGCCTCATCGTCGTCCTCGCTCTTTCGCCCTCGGCCAAAAATACCGAGACTCCGCAGTCCGGGTGCTTCATTATCCAAACGCCCGAGCAGTGAACGCCACGGCTCAGTACCCTGGAAGGAGAGGCTGAACCCGGAAGGACACCGCTGCTCGGGCGCAACTACATCCTCCTGAATGCAGAGATCACCTTTGAAAACTGACGGAGGAGGACATCGAAACTGTGGAGTCATCACCGACACTCCAGTACACTTGTTGTTAACAAGTTTCTTGTCTGTTGGACACGCTTGAACGATAGCTGTTTCGACAGTCGTGGCACATAGCTTGAGAGAGCTGTCAAATGTGAATCCAGGTGGACAGGACGATTCGCTTTTGGCCTCTTCAAGGCAAGAACATGTGCCATTGGCGTCAAATTCGCAGTTGGCAGGACACGACAGTGTGAATGGCTGCTTTAGATGCTTCACACAGAGCGTGCCGGACTCGTCGAGAACGAAACCTACAAACGAACAAAAGAAGCGCACACAGCAGATATTCGCTGCTCTACGACAGAGTGACATGCACAATGTGTCTAGAAATGTTTGACGGTACGATAACGAGCATCTGGTTTTCACTAGTTTGTTCCCACCAATGCCTGAGAGCCGACTGTGCTGGTGGTTCTGAACTTTTGTCAAAGAAGAGCCTGAACCAGTATCGCATGCTAGAAGAAAACACGGAGGGCAGCCAGCTCGAGACTCCGTGAGTTAGCATGCTGAAAACATGCGCGGCAGACTCTCTATCGTCCGTGAACTCGGCTCTTTAAGTGGCATCAGCACGTCTACCCGCGACTTACCTTCTGTGCAGAACGCTGTCGCAACGACTCCTTGAGCTGCTGTGACAGGAGCTTGCGTGATCACCTTCCACGAGGCAAGAGCCAGGGGGATAAAGAGGCAACGCAAGAGTACGGGCATCTTGGTGTGTGGTAGCCGCCAGAGTTCGGAATTCTAGATATAGTGACGGATAGGAACAAGATAAAGTGCTATCGTGGCACACTGAGGTTAGTACTACAAACAGGTAGAAACATGTATGAATAGACCGACTAGTACGGACTATCCCACTGCAGAGAACCGCGGATAGAAGCCGAGCACGCCTTTCGAGCACAGTCGGCATGCTGAAAATCCACGCAGCGAGCAACGCCGTCTACAGCCTCTCGCAATACGTTTCGGGAGAATGGAGGGAGAACAAGGAATGCACCACTAAGCGGCGGCAGTGACACAAGTTTCTGCTTCTAGCTCATGTACGGCACGCTGTTTCACGTTGAAATATCTAGATGCTGTCAATCGAGGCATCGGGGTGTCACCAACAGGCATGCTGCAAGAATATAGTGACAACCTGCCGCATATTATTCCGTGGGATCTCCGCGAATACCAAACTCGAAGGCTCAAAAAACCCATTCTGCGTTTCTGAGCCACGGCTACTCGGTGTGAGGAGCTGTCACGTCATCGTGTGTCAAACCGTCGATCGCAGCACAAACGGTAGATATCCCGGACACTTCCGGGGGCCTCTTCAGCATGGCAGCCACGTGCGGTTAACCTGCCTAAAAAACTAGCATCCGGAACCTAATGCGAGATCAATCGAAGATCTCAAATACGCATTCTTTTCGTAGTCACGTTTCATCAATGTTTAATGAACAATAACCTTCAGCAGTATGACACTGCCCACGTTCGCATCTGCGCGAAGTATATCTTTCACATTATAGGGAAACTGCAGTAGAGACGATTGCCACGAGGACGGGCCTGAGTGCTCGGTGAAACAAAACACCATTACGACTTCCGTCATTACCGGGCACTTTAACAAGAAACGGGTTTCTAGACGCAGCAGTCCAAAATACAAAACCAGCGGTCCAAATTTTCAGTACTCTTGACAGTGATGTCTGGGTTCAACGATAAGGAAAGACGACTGAAACTGTCTCAGGCCTGTACACCCTTAGCGTCGATAATCCTTTTAAAGGCTAAGCCTTCTGCAACTACATCTCCGGCAAGGGACTGTTCGCCTATGCACTGGCATACAAGGTCGCTACGTTGATTGCGGTCGATGTCCTGCTCCCCTCGTTGATCGTAAAGAAGTCTGATAAGGAACAATTTCCCTCACTTAGTTCCATCGACACACAAGAAACATGAACGGCATGGACGTTCTGATCTCGCAATAATGGTCTGCTCATGTTCGCCCGCGTCCCATCACCCCCTTCTGGATACCGGTGACACGCACCACGGAGATTGCAGCCCGCAGCTGGGGCGCAGACGTTGACCTGAAGTACGCAACATGCGTATACTAATTATTCCGCGACTTCAGAGGTGCTCCGTTGCCTTAGCCAAGGCAAATGTTGCCGGAAACAATTGATGCATCTCTGGAGCATGTTAGCAGTTGCTCGCCTGATCGACTGTCTTGGCCTATTACGCGACATCCCTATCCTCGGAAGCTCCCATTCCGAGACACGGAAGAAATGAATCCGTGTGCGCAAACGGACGCTGATTCTTCGGCTACTCGAAGCTGTTCATGCCTCCTTGTCATTGAGGTGACCGGTTTCTGTCGAACTCATCCTGGGATCTGGCCTTGCACGCACACTGCTCCTGTGCTGGTATGTGCTTCATGACGGAGTCAATGTGCTTGCCGCATCCCGCCCTGATGCAAGATCAGTGAACAAACACTGGACACGTGATCGCAGACCGGATTCATTTCTGGACACAAGCCCAAGACGTGTGGAACTCCAGCAGTGTGCTACTACCCTACATCGTGATTTTTTTTATCTTCGAAACAGCGGCAAATTCGTCTGTGCCCCCAATTCAACCAAAAGGACAGGTCTGGCCTGCCTGTCCGGTCTTCGTCCACAATTTCTAGACACAAAGGGCATTTCACCGCTTGCCGCTTTCCCATAAAATGGGCATCGAGACATGGTAGGTCTGCACTAGTTGACTCCGATTCTGGAGACACGACAGGCAAGGAAAACTCCGTGCTGCCGATCGGAACAGCTACTTAACTTGAAAGGCAAGCTAAATAAACACTGCTAGTTATCAGTAAAACGTGTGACACACAGTGGAGTACCGGTATGGACGCATGAAAAAAAAGTAACAAGATGCAAGAGAACCGATTACGTCTGCACAAACATATTTGCTGATGTGCACACACACCGACGGCAATTGGCTGTTCACGGAGGTACAAAACTGAATATAAACATACACATGCACATACATTTGTGGCACCTTCACACCGCAGGCTAAAGGACTTAAAAGGCATGTCAGCAATATACAGAACGAGAAGCTGTACTACCTATACAATTCCTTCGAAAAAGCATGTCTAGCACCGCCACACCATTTGCTGTGGTTGTTGGCATGCACAGACGTGTTTGAACGCTGCCCCCAGATAGTCTGAATTTCCGAGCAAGCTTGAGCTTACCAAGTTCTTTTGCCACATTGTGGGCATTTAACTTCGTAGCACATTTTGCCGTGGAGATGGAGAAAAACTGGAAGAGCTTCCCAAACGAATGTGCAAAGCAATCGGTGCCGGCGGAAGTGGGACGGACAAACTGACACCGACACACTGGGACGAACCTTTTCTGACTCAGTTGGATTAACAAGTCGAGTTTTATCTTGATGGATGCAGCGAATTCGTAGGATACACAGCGAAGAAAATTTATAAAAAATGGAAACCGTCTTGAAGTCACGTCATCTCTTTATAGTCTCATGCCATGATGCAGATTGGCGCGCAACCCGCAGCGCTCAACCGCATGGCGCGACTTTCCGAGCTGGGTTCCATGTTGCTTGCGCTGGGGAGATTCCTCGGTCAGGGTGCCCCTGGAAGATAATAGCCGGGAAGTTAGCGTCTAAAATATATAACCGAGTATCAACCTAGATGAGCAGATGGACCTAATTAATCCTTGTACGGTTTGTACCTACTTGACTCCTCAGGTTAAGTTAGGGAGTCCCTTGTTTACAGCTTGTAGCCCGTTACATTCAGGCGCATACCGTTATATTCGATGATCTTATGTGTTCACATTGTTATAACTCATTATAGTACCTAGATACTGAATATGACTCCAGTAATGAGATACAGACAACCAGGTTCTTTATGATTGCTGTACACCACCACCCCACTGAACTGCTTAAGACGGCTAAAAGTGTTGGATTTCATTATACTACCGGTCTTCATGTTTGCTAAAACGCATCCAGGGTAAAGTTTGAACGTAATGCAGCTTAATCTTCCATGTTGTTATGTTACTCAGATAGGTTTCATTGTAATTGATATTTCACATGGTGAGAAAGACCAACCGCTTTCGAGGTTCAATTCAGAGCAACACGATCGCCGTGTTTCTGCTGGAGGCCTGGTTCACTGTTTACTACGTGTCTGTTGGCAGTCACCAAAGGACGATAGCATACCGGTATTGCTCGTAATGTCCATTCGTACGTTAGCTTCTATTTATGTCTTTAGTGCATGACTCTCATTTAGGATCTTCGGCGGGCTGTTTTTTGAGCTTCCAACGCAACAGGATTGTGGCAATCGCTGTAGGAAACGAAGAGCGGTTCCGAGAGGCAGAGAGGGACAGTTGACCATCCCCTGGTGTATCCTTTGCGCTGATAGCATACCCGTTTCTGCAATACATGGTGCTACAACACAGTGCTTCCAGGCTTCGTTCGGCACCAGAAAACTTCGTCCCCCAGCAGGCTCCGCTGACTTTCGTTGTGGAAAACATCAGAGCTTCCTGCCTTCGGCCTCTTCCGGCCTGCCGCTCTTGTCTGAGAGCTACCTGCAATCTGTGCGAGTGTCGTTGAGCTTGGGGTTCCAGTGAGGACCACAAGAAGAGCACACACACGTGTGAGGTGGACTTGCATGTGCGGCTAGGAACTACGGGGAGGAGTGAGGCAGGAGGTACAGCAATGAGGTCGAATCAAGGGAGTTTGCTCGCACTCAAAGTGCTCCGGGGGGACAGCCTGAATATAGCGTGGCCGCCGAGTGTCATCAGGCTCTTTCAGTTCCTTTATGCTACATCCAGTTGCTCAATGTAGTGGCGGTCTCTCACGAGCGTTTTCACTACAAAAAACGGACGGTTAGCCGTCGGCAGTTCTGCTTGACTTCGGATCAGATGCCGTTGCATCTCGTCGCGTTCACACAAACCTCACGTGCGCAGGAATCTGTACAGCTAGTCCATCGATGTCAATGATACCTCGCTGTTCGATTGCCCCTAGAAAACGCTCAGAGAGTTACGCCGGTAGTGGACTTTCTTCTTTCCTTCGAGATTCCCTCATGATCCGAATGAGATCACACTCCAGGTACTAAGAGTGCGCTGCCTGCTTAATAGAACCTTGATTTTTTTGAGACAATTCTGAGAAAGACTGGCTGGAGTGACCTCTTTTGCTGTAGCCCAAGACCACATAGTAAACTTACAAAGTGCCCTGTTCTTGCAATCGATGTAAGGGTGTGCACAGGCAAGAAGAGGAGCATACCATATGATTCTGAATGACCAGGTTTACAGTCTCTAAACAATAAACCCACACGCTGTTGTGATGCTACACCGATTGAACAAACCTATACCCAGGGGCGCGCAACTGACAGGGACATTCTCCACGTCGCCAAATAGTAGGAGCCATGGAGTTGCTTGGCGGTCATTGGCTCTCTTTTGATTGACCTTGGAGCAGTTTTGACGCAAGGGCGAAAAGCGATTTCAGAATTGCCGCGGCAGCTGATGGCATGCACCAATCCTAGCTTCGTGTCTAAAAACACAAAAGCTGTTAAACGGCGAACGAATGATGCAAACTGACGGTTCCTAATGTTTCCCTTCTGCCTGTCTGCTTCCGGCTGCAAGGCGGCAAAGCACACGAGCGCGTTGCCTCACCGCGGAATGACTGGTCATTCAGATAGTGGCTTTCAAACTGACACCAAGTCCTGGTAGGACCAAGACGTGGATTTCTTCAAAAGAACAAAACTCGCATCTCCGTCATCCAGCCCCTAACCCCTCGGTGACGCGGCCGATGTCTCGCGCATAGACTTCCTCGGAGAACGACGACAAACGTCAACGACGTTCGTTAACGAACTCCGGCAAAAAGTTGATGTCATCTAAGTCTTCCTGAGTCTGCGCAGCAAACACGCATAACCGCGAAAATGCCACACATTACCGCGCCGTGTTGTGAGAAACCAGCGAACAAAACACAAAAGTCCGCACAGGAGCTGTATTTCACGAGCCCCCTCTGCCGCTCAAGTCACTGCTGCGCGTCGTGCAAGCCTAATTGCAAAGCTGTACTGGACAGAAACCAACGGAGCTGCTGTCGCTCGCAAATTCACGAGAGAGCTGACTCGTCAACGCACGGGTTTTGAATTGAACTGCCGCCTTTATTTGTATAGCCCAGCTCCGCCGGCGGTCCAAGGAGCGCGCTCTCGCACCTCTACAACGGGCAGCGGCAGAATGGCGCTCTTCTCTGGCTTTCTCTGTGGAGCGTCTCAGGATCAGCAGATACTCACCTTTAGCTTCGGATGAGAGTCCAGATTAAGGAGAGTTGCAAGCTTCTTCGATATTGCTGCGTCGCAAAAACAGCACGCCGGGGAGAAAAACACGCATGAACGTTCCAGAGAATCACCCCGATCTCAATCTCGACATCGGCGGCAGGCACCACATCAGAGGCTTGTCGATTCGCATACTATTACTCCTACGGATTCAGAACGCTCGGAACCACTGTATCTTTCCAACGACAGGTTTTAAATCGCATTCACGTTCCCTACCGGGCTGCGACGACAGGCCGCAGGACGTGCAGATATCCAGAGCAGTTTGGATAATCACGCCATCGTCGGAAACGCCCAGCCGCGTTCTACCCGACTTGTAGTGGTTCAAAAGGGACGCATACGCTGCGGTTGCCGCGTAGTTAAGCTGTTCAGCAGTCCACAGATGCACAGGGCAAAGAACACCGTTTTCCGCACGACACCAGCTGGGACTCACTTTGCCCACACACGCCACGGCACGGCCTGTTGGTTCCGCAGTAAATTTGGCACGGGGTCCATCTCGCGAAGAAAGACTTACACATCGAGTCACCTTTACACACGCCCAGCCACTGCCTACGCACCGTTCAGCCAGTATTGTTGCGGCAATCCACATTTCGAAATGCCGAGCTAAAACGCTCGGGTTCATTGATTCCTAGCGGTTGGAAAAGAGAGCCGATTCGGGCGTGGCTGTTTGTGACGACTGAACCGGTTTGGAAGAAAAGCCGCCGCTCCCCGGCTGAGAAGGCGCACCTATCATCTGAGAACTACGGTAGCCCCGTGAAACCGGCAAAGGGAGAATTTCTTCCTGACTAACCTGCGCGTTGGTGTCCCAGCTGCTTAGTGCGGAGTTGACAGCTGGAGTGCGCTGCTGGAGCGCTCGCTCCTCTCTTTGCTGAAGCGGTAAATCCTGGACGAGCTGGCCGCAACAAAACAGAAATATGCAGCGAAAAATTGCGAGGTTGATCGGACCGCCGAAGAGTTCTACAGTCGCTACGGCCCATCTCTGGGCACTCGGGCACGAAACATCGCCTTCCTCGCCTAGGCACAAGAACGGATCCTCTATGGGTTCACGTTTTAGCGACCGCACGACGCCTGTGGGTCTCCGCAACAGCGCAACCGCATGCAGAATGCCCACATCAGCGCTCAAGCAACTGACCTGCAGCTCGTTGCTGTCCATATTGTGGAGATTCGTGCCGAGCTGTGTGTAGCGTTGGTGGCCAAGGCTATCTCACCTACCTCCAAGAAGCGCGTTTCTGCTTCGTTCAGCAGAAGCACCGCTCGACCGTCTTTTCCTGAAGGAACGCAGAGGGAGCAGCTGCGACAAGTCAAAAGACTAGAACTGACTGTGCGCTGTCCAAAACGGCTGCCTGGGGCGTTTACCCTTGATGGGGGGGGCGGGTGCCGAATGGAAGTGTCTTCCTCGAGAGACATCCGCCCGAAGCACTTAGCAATCTGAAGCTCCGGTCTAAACATCAGGTCTCTCTACCCCAAGAGAACTGTCTAGACGAGATCCGCTTACCTATCCGGCCAGTCCGACCGACGCGGTGTATGTAGAGCTCGCGCGTCAGCGGCGCACAAACCTGCAAGTCGCCACGACACGTCCATCGCGTTCCAGTGGCTTTCCTTGTGGAAAGATATCTAGCCGTACAGGAATCTGGCATTGCTACACGTTTTGTGTCGAGAAAACTGGGACCACCGCTCAGCGAGGGAAACCGTTGATGGAGCACTCAGTGTGAAGCCGCGGGCATCCGCGAAACGGAGCTCAGGGAAGACGCACCTGAATCACCAGCGAGACGTCTGGGTAGTCGACGCCTCGGGCGGAAACATCGGAAGAGAACAAGACACCTGAAAACCGCAAGCAGAGCAGCACGCAAAAAGAGATCACTGAAGGCGCCGCAGATAGGTCGATGAAGACTGTGCTGAAAGTCTCTAGACATGCTGCACAGGGGGACGCGAACCAACATCCGTACCCGCTCTGTCTCTGCTGAAACGAGACGCCGTGGCAGCTCTGGTGCTGCTCTCGCGGCGTCGGTGGATCTCGTAGACTCCGATCCTGTGCACATCACACACAGGAGAGCACAAAACAAACACTCGCCGATTTACAGGGGGAAAGACCGGTACTTCGGCCGCAGCCGTAAAGAGACACGCCTACCTTTGGGGCACTTTACAAAATGTAAAAAACTCTGCCTTCCATCTACATATACACCTATATACATTTATGCATGTGCAACCATTAGCCCACAACGCAGCTGACATGGCGTCACTGGAAAGGAGCTATGTATGGCGCAACGGCGACTCTTGCGTGCATGTGCATGGTTTGGAATTGAAGTCTGCCGTTCGCGTACTCGCGCGCGTTCACGCTGATTCACGGCGTCTTCCTATCTCTGCGACGCAAAAACTACTGGCGTCTGAAGATGACGGCTAGCTCCTGGTTGCAGCGAACACCTAGGCGACGAAAACATTACCGGAATTGCTCGCGGAAGAGTGATGCGAAGAACGACGTAAGTCGAGCAGTCGGAAAGAAAACTGAACGAAAAGACAGCAAAATCGTGGCAACAGCATTCTGGAGCAGCGAAGATCCAGACGGGGACGCCGTGCAAAACACGTGTCTCGCCGCAAGTCCACCGGCTTCTCTCAGAGAAGGTCAGAGCCCACTTCACCAGACCCTCTGTCTCAACTCCCGGGACGACGTGTTCAAGATCCAAGGCGAGAGCGTTGTTCGCGAAATCCTGCTGTGGCGGCGAGCAGGGACGGCACCCCGAAAGGACTTCTCGTGCGAGTTTTCAGGGCGCCGTGCAACCCGTACCTATGATTTTGTAGCTGTGAGGACGTCGCTCGAATTCCTCTGTCAACAAGTTGAAGAGAATCGTCGCTGTCTCCTTCGCGGGGTGCACGACCACGCTCTGCTCGACTCTCTCGTGTGTCGGTTTCTCGTCTGGTGCCACGCAGTTCTGTCGTGTGTCCGAGCGGCCGACACGAGACAGAGGCACACATCCTTATGAAGAAAAGGAGAAAAAGAGGACAGTTCACCGCCTCCCAAACAGACCACACGGTTTCCAACTCAAACGCGCCTGTCGTTGAAGAGCAGCTAGTCAAGATCCACAAAGATCCACCGCATCCCCGATTCTCCGACATTGCCGTTTTCCTCACGGAAAAAAATGGGACTCCTGCCTCAGGGTGGCGCAAGTGCGACTCACACAGGCAGCAAAACTGGACATTCCCTCGACATACACCCGCGCGACGAGCCTGCAAAGGTAGCTGTACACCGGAATCACTCGAACCGCCCAGGCCACCCTGATTCCACGGACGAGTCGCCTCCGTCCAGCCCCTCCCCCCACCCCCGTCTCAGAGCTCTTGTGCCGAAGCGGAAACTTACAAAAAAGCGATAGTTCGGTTTGAACAGACGCGAAGCGAGCTCTGACAAGAGACAGCAGGAGGCGCCGAAAAGCACGTGGCCGATACGAAGTGGGTGCGTTCTTGAAGGGTTGAATGAAAACACGGCCCCCAACAACCGCATCGGGCCTTCAACGACGTCAGGCGACCTCCCGTGTTTCCCCACCTCACAGCCACAGCACGGGACTGCGAAACCAAAACATGGTTGGTGTAAGCCTAACGGAGGACAAGGGAATCCGCTGTCCGCTCGGCGGTCAAAAAGCACCAGGCTGTATCCCAGATCCCTTCGCCGCGCACTGGAGACGACGGATACTTCCGGCGGACCCTCGCGACGCACGGTGTACCTTCCCTCGAGAGCGTCTCTTCACGCCTTGCGTGCTCGTCTGTTGTAGCCCTCGACCTCACAAGCAGCTTTTAAAGTTTCTTCGAAACGTGCGCTTTTGCCCTCATGACGCGGCCGAACTGACCTCTGACGTTATCCGGGAGCGTCGCCGAGAACAGCAGAGACTGCCGATTGCGGGGAAGGTAGGAGAAGAGCTGCTTCAGCTCCTCCAAGTGGCCCAACTCCATGAGTCTGCATAGACGAGAGCCGAAGGGAACCGCGAGCGGCGAAATGCCGCAGATGCATCGAGGAACAGATCACCGCATGTACGAGAAGAGTGACGTCTCTGTGTGTGTCCTTCCCTGCCACGGCCAACGTTGCCATATCCTGGGGACGAGCGCATCCCACCTGAGATGCCACGACCGGCCGGCTCTCGTTTAGTCTCCCGTGCGCGTTTTGACCGTTTTTGACCGTCGGACAGGACACGGTACAAAGCGGGGCATGACGACAAAGGCACCTAGGCTAAACATACACGATTAGATGTAGGTTTTCAGCGATTTTGCCACCCTGACTCCAGGAGAGACAATGACGGTCCGCCTTTTTGGGTCTGTTCGCGATGCGTCCAGCGCGTCGCCAGACTGTCGCTACACTTCCAGCAGAGAGATTCACGTCTCGTGCCGCGCATGGCTTTGAGATGTGCAAACACGAGCATCCTGGACGCCGAGCGACGTTCGTGTGTGCCACTCTATGGCAACTCAGCAGAGGTGCACAACCGGCTAAGGCGAAACCGGAGCGAGAGCTTTCTGTCCACGGTGGCTGTCTGCACAGGTCGGTCTGGTGCCCCAGCGTCAGCCGCGTCGCCTCCTCAGAGTCGCGGCAGGCACGAGGACGCCTCGGCGCAGAGATAGCGGAGAAAGACGTGCCTGTCTGCCTCGTCCAAGACAAGGATCTGAAGCTGTTCCAAGAGCGCCGAGAACATGAAGGTGTTCTCCAGGTGGTCAAGAAGACGGCCAGGCGTGCACACCAGAATCTGCGGCCTCCTTCGCTTCAAGAGGAGCTGCGGCACAAAAAATCGCCGCACCAGCGGCAAAGGCGAAAGAGTTCAACTTTGGGCGTCCCCTCGAGACAACCAGAGAGCGACCGAAACTGCCTCTGACGAGCGTGAAACGTAAGCGTAGGCCACCCCGCGGCGCTTGCTGCAGTGCTGGCCTCACACAGGTACACGCTTGCAGTTTCACTTCCGCGTCTGTGCCCTTTGAACCCGTGAGGCGCGCCGGTGCCAGCGGAGGGCCGACGTTTCCACGACACCGAAAGGCGCGTTCGGCGCGTGCGCCCGAAAGGTCGGCAGAAACCTCATCGACGAGAGCAAAACAGCAAAGCAAAAACACACACATCCCTCAGTCCGAGTTGCCGGGCCCCATCCGTGGGCACGCTGGCTTCTCCATTCGACGCAGTCTCTCCCTGTCGCCGTCCAGCGCAGAGATCTTACCTCGTCTGCCTTCCGCGAATTCCCTCCAACAAGCGCCGCGACTTCCACAGGATGGAACGCGACGAGTTGTTCCGCCTCTCGGAGAATCTGCAAAGACGCAGAGAGAGCGAAGCGGGGCCGCAAGCCCAGGACGACGGATCGCCTTTCACGTGAAGGTGGCGGTGATGACGACAGCGCTTTCAACATAGCACAACAACGCAACTTGGCATCTTCACACAGCTCACAGACGCAACAGCAACGCTGTGTTGCTCGGCTCGTGTTCCTGCGCTAATCGCCCCGTTCGCCGAACCCTTCGTGAAAGGCCCCGCGTCCCGTCTTCCCTTTTCGTGCATTCGGAATATGCGCTCTCTCCCTGTTCAATCTACCGTCAAGCAAATCTGTCTCTGAGGCCTCGTGGCGCTTTTCGTGCCGCGTGAGCATGCCTTTCTACCCGCCCCTCGTGGGTTCGGGCTTTACGCCTGCTCTGGACCTCCTATGCGTGGCGAGGACGAACACGATGTGCGTCGCATCAGACACTGCGCTGCGGTTGGACGCTCCGTGCTTCTGTGTCGTCATTCGGTACAAAGCCTGACAGGTTTCCACGGCACAAGAGAGAAAACCTTCAGTGCGGGTCTACCGCGTCTTTCCGCTTCGCCTCCGCTTCGAGGTTCCGGATTGCCTTGCCGCCGGTGAACACCACACGCCGTGCAGTCTCTCCCGAAGGACAGAGCGCAAGTTCGCACCTGAGCGGCGAGTTCCCGTGTCGGCGCGATAACGAGAGCTCCCACGCCGGTGGGCGGCTGCAGGAGCATACGCTCAATGACAACCAAGAGGAAGCAAAGCGTCTTCCCGGTTCCTGTCCTCGCTTGAATGAGGCAATCGCGAGTTCGGTCGCGAGGGGCGACCGGGAGGGATGCCACAAACCAGCCGGCGTCGGAGTCCCCCGACGGCGAGCCGCAGTCGCCATCGGCGGCTCGGTGAGGTAGGAGCTGAGGAGTCCCAAAACAGCCAAAGGGGGAGAACGGCGGGGTGAGCAGCGCGCGCGAGGAGAGGAGGCGCACCTGACCTATGCAGACGGATCAACGCTGACACAAAAACCTCGCAAGGATTTGATGTGGACTACATCCACCGGGCTGCTTCAGACCAAAACAATGTGGGGCAGACACCGGCATTCCGATGTCACCATTCCCCAGTTTCGGGGCACAATCTGACACACTGGGTAATCATATATATAAATATATATATATATATATATATGTACATATATATATATATATATTTATAAAACTATAAAAAGATATGCATCACATACGTGCGCATGTACACACATATACGTTTTCTAAAGTTGGGACAGATATGCCTTTAGGTATGTAAGTATGTGGCTAATGGGTTTCAACGTGGAAGTGTGCGTTGCGCGTCAGTTCTCCGCCTTCACAGCATTCTTCTAGCTAGTTTCCGTCGAGAAACGGCAGGGGCGGGGGGTTCAGGCGGCGAGAGTTCCTTTGTGTGTTGCGCGAACCTGAGGAAGAAGAAGCGCTTGCTCCTTCGTCACCGTCCGGTACCTCAGAAGAGACGTCAAGGCCCGATAGGAGCCTTCGGACAGGCGCCCTGCACGCAGAAGATCGTGGAACCTAAGTTCGTCGGATTCGTGCGGAGGCCCAGAAGAGCCGCTGGCCTCCTGGGTTTGGTCCGAAGATCCGCCCCCATTCTCGGGTTGCGGGCAAACCATCGAGGAGAAAGGAACGGAAAAAGTGCGAGTCGGAGAGAAACGCGAGAACAGCGATGCGAGCTCGAGGCACCGCGAACACGCGGAGGCAGGCGTCGGGGGACGGCTACGCCCATGTGACGCCGTTCGAACGCGTCCTCCGTCCCGCCGGCAGTAGACAGAAAGGCTTCTTTCATGGATTTCTCCTCCAGGCGCGCCGTGTATTTCTGTTCGCGTCTTCTCGGCGTCTCTCAGACGAAGGTCGTCGCCAAGAGCCGCAGAAAAGCGTCTTCTGCTGGCAGGAGATGCCGCGCCAAATCCCAGCTGCGGACCGGAGGCCTCCGCGAGTGTGGCGTGACGCAGAGTACGTACACCACAGCGAACGCGCTCTCTGGCCACGTACTCGTGCAGTTCCTGTTCCGCACTCTCCGGGCCGTTTCTTCCCCTCTTAGCCTCTGTGAAAAAGGAATTTCCATCTGACCCGTGCAAGACAGCGAGGTTGCGGCCTCGACAGCTTGTGTGCGTGATTGTCTGACATCTTGCGCTCGACCGCTCTGTGCGCTGCACACCCGGGCATGGTGCCGTTGCAGCGGGGATGGGAAGAGCCCCCGGCCGCGTGCCGAAAGGCGACCGAGGTCTGGGCTTGAAGGAAAGCGCCGCGGACTTGGATCGGCTGGGCAACGCAGATTCTTCACGGCGAAGAAGGGAGCACAGAAATTTCTCGCCATTCTGATCTGCCGACGTCCCGCCGCGGACAGGCAAAGAAACGCGCTCATGCTGCACGGGCGGCGAGGTTCTGCTCGGGCCACGGGGAAAGGAACCTCGTGGCGGAGCGGCTGGGGGCCGGGTCAACAGAGGGATCGGCGCACTTGTTTGCGTTGGGGGTAGTTGCGGGTTCCGTTGAAATATCGACTGAAAGCGACAGTCAAACCAGGCTGCGGATGGAAGATGGTCACGCGTGCGGGCGCCGCTGAAGAGCAGCGCCGGGACAGAACCAGAGAGCGAAGGAACTGAGAAGTCGGACCGCGAGTGTAACAGCCCGGAGCTTAAGATCCGACCGGCTGTGGAGGGCCTCATGATGATCCTCGTGGAGGAAACGGGCCAGGTCGGTCGAAGAAAAAGTGAGAAAGGCGAAATGGGGGTCCCTGCATTCCCGACGACTGGGCGGCCAGCCGAAACGCGGAAAGCCGTTAGAATAACGGACTGGACGGAACACACCAGAAAGAGACCGTTCCAGAATCCTGGTCCACCTTGAGGAACAGCGAGAGACGCCAAAACCGTCGAAACGCTTCGCGTCCGATCCGGAGACCTAACATCGCTCTGTTTGTTGCCGTGAACAAACCAGGACCGTCTAGTGATCTGAGGCTGGGTCTCATCCAGGGAGAAGGCAAGCATGAAGGTCGGGCAAAAAGTGCTAAGAATCAGCCTTGAAAGACTGAAGCAAGCATGATATCGACTCAACAATGTCTGAGCAAGCATCCCTGTCGATAGTGCCGGCTTTTCGCCGTTCCAGCTTGCCAGCGCTTCATCAGCTTCATCAGAATCGGCGAGATGAACAGAGGAAAAACTCTACAGAGTCCCTGACGTCCGATGCCGAGACAGGGCGTGGAAATGCAGACGAAGCGGTGGAGTGCTGAACCAAAAACACTGGAGACGAAAAACGAGGAAACAGAAGAGACGATGCTCGATGAATCCCTACTCGTCACGCGTGCATGCTGGCTGCATGCAGCCGCATTTCCACATGCGCACACGGCCGCTCTAGCCACGGAGACTGTCTCTCTCGCGCTGCCGGTAGGTTCGAGGCCGTCGAGGCGATCGAAGAAGACACGGACGTTTCAGTCTCGAACCCTCGGTGTCGCTTAACACTCCAGCGACAGAATTCCGTGGAACCCACGTTCGCAGCCAGCGGCAGGCGACGCGCATCGCGCGAAGGTCTATGTGCAGTCTGTCGCCGCGGAGGGTGTATTTCGGCTAAATCTGCACACAGTTATTCCCAAGAGAAAAGGGCGGTGACAGGCGTTCCGCGAAAGAGAGTGCACTCTCGACCGGTCTGTTTACCTCCAAGGTGTAAGTCAGGCACACCAGGAGGTGTAAACGCGACTGCTTTCGTCTCCGTTTTCGTGAGAGGTCTGTTGCTGGTGCCCGCGAAGATACTCAGCCAGGACTTGCGATCGCATCCACAGAATCCCTCGAGTTTCGCCATCGAGACCAGTTTCCTTTTCTTCAAACTCACGAACCGCCTCGTTACATGCAACATCTCACGGTTTTGCCTTGTCTTCCACCATGGGTGGGTGCGTCGCCGTACCCTGTCGGATGCCGCGTTGCGAATTTCAGCCCCGAGGGAACAGCCGCGCAGTTCTTCTTTGCAAAGTATCGGTGGCATGGTGTCGCGCAGCTCAAGAAACAAGCGTAGGGATGTAGCACATCTAAGCAGCGATCCGTTCACGCGAAGGCGGCGTGGGCGATGTCGATGTTTTTCAGAGCCTCCCCGGCTTACGATTGACCGCGTTCCGGCCGCAGAAAAAGACGCGAGCTGGAGTTTGGAATGTGTGTACGCCGGTTCCTCGAAATCCCGCGGGACTGGTCGAGTGTCTGTAACGGAATTCACGAACGAAACCCCACCAGGAACATCTGGCGCGTGTGAAAGCGTCTGGAGTTTCCCTGCGGCCTCCACCGGCGGAACCGCCACCGAGCAGCTTTCCGAAGCGTTTGTGTGTGAGCGTCTCCCACAGGCGCGTCTCGCGGTTTGTAGCAACGCCCCGTGCCGAGAAAAAGCGCCTAGCCTTAGCGCGAAGCCTGACTGATCTTTACCGGCCGCTTTTTATGTTTATCTGAGAAGAAGTGGAGGACCGGGAGAAACGGTCGTGCCGGCACGCGCTCCCGCTGTTTTCCAAGAGCGCAACTAAAGGGATACAAAAATATCGTACCGCACATACAGACAAGACGGCTCCAGGTGCTGTTAAGTCCCCCTCGAGTCGCGCTCACACACGAAAGCTTCATCCACATCGAACAGCCCCACAACTACGACACGGTCCGGGCGCAACGAGGCCCTCAAAGAAACGAACAGAAAGACGCAAGCGCCGCTCGACAGAGACGCGGTTTTTCGGTTTGCGACTGTGTTCCCCACAGACACCCACCCTGCACGCGCTTCATTCACACAGAAATCGGAGGATTGAAAAGAATGCCTATTTTTTTAAGTTCCTTGATCCATCGAGTGGGACAACCCCCCTTCTCGCGCTGTCCGTCCGCGGCGCGGGTCCCGCGAAATCAAGCTCTTTATGATTGCTGTACACCACCACCCCAATGGACTGCTTAAATCTCCCCACAAAACGTTGTATGAACCTAGGAACCCCATTTTATAGTGTGCGTCACGGGAGTCCAGTTTCAGTAAATCAGCCAGCAACGCACGAGAAGATTGGCGAGCGCTTGAGAGCGCCATACTCGTACTCGACAGCGCCGCCGGCGTCGTCCTTTTTAGCCTGGCCAGACTTGCTGCCTCCGCTGTCGGAGCCGTCTGAGGCAAACTCTGAGCCGTCTGTTTCGGAGCTGTCCCTTCTGGTCGCTTCCTCAGGAAAGCGATTCCCGGCTTTCTGCCGTGTGTGAGCCTTTTCAGCGTGACTCTCTGATTCGTCCCCGCTGTCGGTTCGTTCCGACTCCTCGTCAACATGGCCGCCGTCCCTCTTTCGTCCAGTGCTGCTGGTGGTTTCGCGGCTCAGCACTGCCGCGTCCGAATACAGTTTCTCTTCAGCCACTGCGTTGTCCACCTCAACTTCTTCAACGCTCGCAGGCGTCACGCTCCCCCTCTCAGGGCTTGGCAGGCAGTTCGCCTCCCTCGCCAAGTTCTCCTGGTTCTCTTGGACAAAACACGACTCGTAGGCCTGTCGCGTCTTCCCGCGGCTCGGCCTCCCTTCGGCCGCTGCACTTGTTTTGAAAGTTGTTCGCGCCATGAGGTAGGTGAGCAGCAGCTGGGGACAGTAGAGCCGAGCGCGGTCGAACGGAAGCGAGTACACGTACTTCCCGTCGACGAGGTACTGGACATAGACGCAGTTCCCGCCTTTTGACGGCGCGTCGCCATGCGCCGAAGCCGGCTGCGCTTCAGGAGCGGTCTTGGAATCTTCGCCGCCTGCGGCGTCTCCTCCAGGGCGGCCTGAAAGTCGCACGTTCTCGGTCTCTGCACTGCGCCGCTCGCGCTTCGCCGGCAGTCCAGATCCGTCCTCTCTCTCCGTCCGCGGCAACCTCCCGGGGGAGAGACCCTCGCAGGCCGGCGTGTCGCCGAGATGGGCATCGCTCTTGGGTTTGAGTGGGACGTTTTTGAATCGGAAGACCGACAGTCGCCCGTCCGTCAGGACCGTCTCGTCTAGCAAGCGACACACACACACACACACAAAGGCAATGGTTCGTCTCTATGGACAACGCGGCTTGCCATCTCGACGCTGCAAGGCCAGTCCAAGCCCCCGAGCGCGTCAGCAATCCACAGAGACGCCGCAGCTTCTGCGGCAGAAAGGCGTTGCTGTGATCCTCTCTGGCCGCGCCACGCTCCTGCCTCCTACAACCCTTCAGAAAAAAAGCGCCGCCGTCACGGAAGCAACAAGCAAGCGCTCAAATATCCTAGGAGTGTAGGGAAATCAAGGCTCCCTGCAAGGGCGTGCGGGGGCGTGGAGGTTTGTGTCGGGGGGCTCCTCAGTCTGATGTCGCGTTGCGCCTTCTTTGTAAAAGCCGTCGGCCGTCGAAGCAGCACGTGGACAGAGAGGCTGGGGGTGAAGATCTGGAGCTGTGTCTCCCGAACGCCACTGACGCGAGCAGGCGCAGTGCCTGAACTGCGCGGACCTACCTGGGAGGTGATGAGGCGGCGGCTCGGTGTCCGTCCCGTAGATAATAGGGTAAGGCAGAAGTTCGTCGTCTTCCCCACTTGAGTCTTGCTCGCGGTCGGCATCCTCCACGCCTGGCGCTTCCTCGCTGCCTTCATGCTCTTCTTCGTTCTCGTCTTCAGACGAAGCCTTTCCTCTCTTAGACGAACTGTGTGTCCTTCGCCTCTTCCCTGCGGGGGGGCGGCCCGCGCCTCGACGAGCCTTCGACTGGCCTTTCCCCGGACGCGTGGGATCAGCGACGTCGTCTTCACTGCGCCCGTCGTCCTCGTCCTCATCTTCAAAGGCGCTGCTTGACTCGTCGTTCTTGTGCGCCATCCTCCACCTGGGAAAAGCGTGCACATGCAAGCGGCACACACAGAGCGCGTTAGAGAAAGAGATGAAACGCCTTTTTTAAAGGGAGAGGTGCGGCTCCGTGTTTACCGTCGGTGCCTCTTTGGGAGAGACCTGGCAGTCCAGTAGACGTGGGAGGATCTGTGTGCAACGTGACAGACTCCCGCGCAGCAGGACTCCTCCAACGACCTACAGACAGTGCGCGCGGCACTCTAGCCCCAGAGGAAGACGACCGACCTCTTGACGCAGGCGCTCTCCACACACAAGACATATGTACCGCCCCGTCTCGCTCCGAACTAGAGAGCATGCAAGTTTCTCAGGGGCGACGCTTCACCTCGGGTGGAGTGGAGCGACGGCAGGGGAATCGGAGGAAAACGCGAGAGCCGACTGCCGCCCTCTCGTAAGATTCGACCGCGACAACACAATTGCAGCGAGGACGACACCCCACACTTTTTCGTCTTACTCCCTCTGTAGCCGGTCCATTTGCTTCCAGAACGCAGGCGAGCCCCGCAAGTTTGCCTGTACGCACAGAAGTGCGCAGCGTAACGCGTCGTTTCAAGGAAGCAGACTGAGGCACGGTTACGAAAAAAGTTTTTAGACGCGGAGTCGAAGCATCAGTTTATCGTGATGCGGAGAGAGGCAACTCCGGGCATCCTCCCTCTGCTGAGGTACAGAAGAGAGAGAGACAGCCAAACGCCTGACGGCTCAGCGCAGGATGAACCTCGCCTCGACTCCGAAACGGATCAAGCAAACGAACATGGCAACACACATTGCGCGAACCACCGCGGAAAAATCGGCGTGCAGTGCGGCCACGTACTCGCGTCTCCCATGTGTCCTCGTCGGAGTCGTAGCCTTTCCATCGCACTTTCCAACGTGCCTGAGGGAGGCAACTCACAGGCGCAAACACAAAGACGATCCTGTGCTCAAATCGGGGTGAGACGCTCGCTCGGGCACATCCTGAAGACAAGCAATGCAGCGACGTGTACCACAAGGAGTCAAGACAATCCCTTGGACGGAAACAGGCGCGGAGTCTAAGAAGAACGCTGAGTCGCCACAAAAAAGAGTTGCAACAGAAAAACCTTCGATTGGTCCGTTCGTTATGCCCCCGCCCCCCGCAGACGGCAGGTTGAGTGCTGGAGACGGTGCTCTAGGTCTTTGCTTCTTTGTCGCACAGAAGAGCCCTGCGGTCTGGTTTCGCATCCTCACCACCCCCCGTCGGTCCTCAGTGTATGCGACAACGTCCTCCACTTCGTATTCTGGTTCCTTCTCCACCTTTGGGTTTCCTCCAGAGGATCCCGACGCTTTGGAGGTCCGGCGCGCGTGCTGCTTCTTGTTTCCTGTAGCCAAAGCAAAGCCTCAAAAAAACACCTGCCAGGATCGGCAACTTTTGATGCGTTGCACCTGTTCCCAGGCTCACCATGCTGTGTATATACACTCGACCCTCTTGCTGCTGCGCGGTGGAACACGGAACAGAGGCATGCAACAGACGAGTCAATTTTGCGTCCACCAAGCTCTGCTGCCGACCAGTCTTTTTGAAGGCGTTCTGCATGGCGAGGCACTGCTGCCATGGATCAGAGCTCGCGTTTCGCCCCGCGGCTCTAAACGGAACGAGTTGGACCTTCCCTCAACACCACGTGTTCCATCAATTTTGCACACAGGCCTGTCTGAGCCTTTCAGAAAAACGCTTGCAGAGGCCGTCTAAGCGAGTTCGGTGCACGACAGAATACTGCGACGCGCTTAAAAAGAGTGTGCGCAGATCTACGTAGGCAAAAAACTCGGCACGGATACGGAAAGGGGAAAGAGCGACGGGGGCTGTGCGCGCGCGTACTCAACCGAAATCCAGCACATTTAGCTGTCTTTTAAGAAGTCCAGTGGACCGGCCCGTGTGCCGCAGCCGTACAGAACTTGGTTGTCTGTATCTCATCACTGGAGTCATATTCAGTCCCACGCTTAGCATTCGAGAGGAAGAAAGCATTCTTGCTGCGTGCGTTCGAACTCGCCTTCGCTCTCCATAATTTCGAGCGGAAAACTTCCCTTCGCCTTTCCCCATTTCCCCGGTTTGGATGCGGTTGCAACGGAACCCCGGAACTGGCTGGTAACTAACACTCGACTACGGGAGAAAGCGGTGTTCGCAATCGCTTCAGAATTAAGGACCCGAGCTTTTATCACGGAGCTTGGACTTGTCGCTGTACACAGACAAGACGCCTTCCTTTGGGAAGCCATTCCACGAAGTGCGCTCCTCACGAGAGGCTGTAGCGGCCAACTGACAGAAGGGATGATGTTGTGACGAACACACACAAGGAACGGAGCTCGAACGACGCAGCCCTCTGGGCTGGTGTCGACGTGGAGTGCGCACAAACGTCGAGGCACGAGAAATCTGAACGACGCGCCGGATTTTGCCACTCAGCACTGCGCTCGTTGGCTCCCAGCACACGAACGCAGCACGGCCTAACTCGATACGTACAACAAAACAAACGTTTTGCTGTACGTATACAGTTGAATCAAAAATTCGTCGACGGCCGCTAACCTCCGGAAACGCGCACCGCGGGTGTTTTCGTTCCCTCTGTTCAGCTCACCTCGTTCGCGGGCCATTCTTTTGCGATGTGTACAACCTGTTGGTCACGGGAGGGCAAAAGTGAAAACACTCGCCGTGCCGCAAAGAATTCGAGTGGATTCTACCCTCCAGTCCCAGGGCACGCGCGATTTCTCGCCCATCAAAAAGGCAGGGAAGCAAGTGGCGAACGTTTCTGGCGACGAATTTACACATTGACAATTTGAAAACTGCCGGCATGCACACGGCTGCTGTTTTCCTTGGAAACCCCGCTAGGAAGAAAGCTGGAATTGACAAGTTCTCAACGGCGCCTGGCAAACTTGATACGTGGAGTGTTCAGGTGATGACTCGGTCGGACGCTGACGCAGCATGCGGTTTCATGCACGGCAAGGAAAGGACTCTCGTGGTTGAGCCTCCAAATTTTCGCAGTGCGGTCCGGTGGATGCTCAACAGACACGAACGCTGAGGCGGCGGTGGGATTGGACGCACCGGCGGAGCGGACAGCAGGAGAGTGGAGAGGGTATATGGGCGGCCGGAAGTTCGGGACGGGCAAAGCGGTTGACACCAAAATCCGCGGAAGAACAGAAATCAACGATTTGTTCCGGAAAGACAGCAACTCGATGCTGTCAGTAGGAATTTACTATACTGTCGTACCTATAATGTTAAGAGGCCCGAACGGAAGAGCGAAGGACTCCGTGGTGGTTACAGCCCGTGTGTGTGCGTGCGTGTGTGCACGAGCATGTGCCAGGAACAGGACGGGCACTGTGTGGTAGTCGCGTGTGCAAAGGCGTGTGTTTAGAATCGTTCGCGTGGCGCTGCGGCAGAAATCTGGCAGCGTCAATGCCGAGAACAAGAGAGAAGGGTGTAAACACACTTTTTCGCCGCCACATTTTCCCAGGGGTTCTCGTGTCTGCGGAACCAGCGCCGTCTGGACAGAGAGAGAACACTCCACCGGCTAAGCACCGCTGGACGAGAGACATTGACAGCCGGAGCTTCGAGGTCAGCCACCAAAACACTTGAGCAAGCGTATTCGGTAGTGGGAACTGTACCCTCGACAGCATATAAACACGTGAGATGGGAACTCCTCGTGGCTAACTTTAAGTTACTACTCCTGTACCGCGTCTGGACGGAGCCGGAGCGTACGGCTGTGTCCGCGCAGCTGGCCGTGTCCATCTCATGAAAACGGCAATGGTCCAGTTTGTACGCACAGAAATCAAACCGCGTCACGCGTAGTTTGCTCCGCTTGGCGGATTGAAAGAACCGTGGCACGAGGATCTGTCAAGATAGTTTGTTGAAACAAAGTTGCTGTCGTTTCCCTCACAAACGTGCTCCCTTCAGCACCGATATCGATAAGCCGGTACAGGTAACAGATTTGACCACTAAGCGTAGTCGAAGATTGACGCCTCTAGGTTCACCTCTCCCCTCATCGTGACGTTACCCTTCATGTCGTAGTATCCTTCGCAAGCGGAATTCTTTCATTGCATGTAGCTCAGCTCCTAGGACACACGGGGAGCGGGACATGCCTAGTGCTTCGAGTCCCCGCCATGCTCCCGAATTACATAACGTTATACGGTTACGACCGTTGAAAACGCTCATGCATGCAGAGTCCAGGGCTACCTAGTGCTACCGAAGACTGCTGACAGTGTTTTGAATGGTTTATACCCGCTCACGGGCGGCATCTGCGCTTGTTGTTAACGGCGCCTCTGGAAGTCGGCGGATGACGTCTAAGAGCTGGAGCAGGAAAGAAACTTGCCACGAGTACGGGATGGTCGAGAAAGGCGGCACCTGAAAATCCGAGAAAACACGAAGGCTTTCCTCAGGCTCTGAGGGAAGCCGCTGTTGGCGACCGTTCCGCGCGCAACATGCGACGACGGCGACACGGATGCTCCGTCGCGCATTGTGTGCCCGAGACGCACAGAGAAAATCACGCAACTGCCTCAGAATAGTCACAGTCGCTAGTATCGGCTACGAACGGGAGGGGTTAGAAAAAATTTGGGGGAGGTAAGCTCGTGGGACCTCTGCACAACTTGCACTGACCGCTAACGCCCTGCTTTCTGCTTCAGACCGGAAAGTCGTACGGTAAATAAAACCCGTCGACAGCCGCTGTCCTGTCTCACATCACAAAGTTCGGAAGCAAATACCACCGTAGACAAGCAGCTCATGACCGTCTTTCTGTGTCAGTTCTTAACTCACGTGAACAAACAGGACTTCGGTGTCCGAGCCCAAGTTTTCCAGAAGCGACTGGTAGCTGAACGGCAGACACAACAAAGAGGAGCCCCCGAGAGCGCTACAGTCCGTGCGCACAGCGCAGGGTTTGTCTCACACGAGTTCTAAAAAGCACAGCTATTCAAGTGGGTAGGACACACGCACGAAATGGAGGCAGTGCATGCGAAAAACTGAGTGCCTCGTAAGACGGTCATCGAAATTGCATGTGAGTGACAGCACTACATACATCTGAATAGAAACAAGCACGTAACACTCTGGCCGCACTGTGAACAGCGCCAATGATCACTACAGTCTAGCTGAGCCCAAGATCTCCAGTACGCTCATCAACTGAGACGACCGAGAATACAGAAGAACACACACATCTTCACCGACAGGCAGGTCAAGTCTTTACACATATCTCCGTGCTCGCATTTATTTGAAGTTGGTCACAACTATCCTGGGAAACCGCAGGCACGAGAACCTTTCTTCGTGGCCTTGTTTCTCCTACAATTTGCAGTTCCCGCTAAAACTGCCTTTAGTTGCCAAATGCGTCTAACTGATCCGCTAAGACCTCGATGAACCCGCGTTCAAGTCCACTGTGCGTGCGGTACTTTTTTCTTGTCTCCTAGTCTCTGTGCCTGCTATTTTCTACGTTGCCTCGCGCTCTCACATGCGTCCACTTAGTAGCCAAGTTTTCTTGCTCTTGTGCGCTAGATGTGTCGAGAGTCCTCGTCGCTCGGTGCGGAATTGTGGTTCGCTAAGGGTTACTGTTTGTCATCCTGAAGTGCGCTGTGGACCGCGAATATGCGACAAAAACCCCCTCTCGTGACTCTTACTACAAGTAGTTACAGACGAAGCGTCCAGCGTAGGTGGATGTTTTGCAAGGAAACCCACGCTCTTGGAGGGCGGTACAGATCTCCTGTGACGCGAAAGAAGGCACACAAAGACACACTGCGGAGCATGAGACCCTGCTGCTGCGGATTTTTTCTCGAAGCGTTTACGTGCCTCGTGGCATTCGCAAGCGGGGGTGGACTTCGAAAGCACTTGATGGAATATCTGAAAAAGGGATCGAACGGACTGACGCTGTCATTTCTGGGGGTCATCGCTTCCCCCTGCGAGTACGAGCCCCAGCATGTCCCGCGTATTTGCTCCTTCGGGAGGCGAGAGGAGCGTCCGTGTCGCGTTTCGAAAAGTAAGGATGGGTGACTCAGAGCTCCAGCGGGATGCGTCTTTTGCTTCACCTCAAGGGGAAGGCGGGTGACGAGCCTGTCAGGCCCGGTATCTGATATTCGCGCCTTCTCCGGACGAAAGCCGCGCTGGTCCGGAATGCAGAAGTCCGCCTCTGATAGGAACAAGGACCAGCACGCACGTTAACTACGGGGGATCTTGTGCCGAGCCGGAGTCGGTCCAACACGCATCTCGACATGAACCAGGAGAACCGTCAACGCGTAAAGCTGTGCCTTCTGCAGTTTGTCAAGGCAAGACAGAGAAATAGACACATCCTGGGACTGCGCGCAGTATCCCAGACGCTTTGCTGGTGCACTATGCGAACAGCACCGCACGGCCGACCAACTACGTCGGCTAATGCGGAAGAGAAGCGTCTGGAATGTCTACGCATGTCAAGACCGCACACTGTTATACGTACGGAGACAGACAGCACCGAAGGGAAGGATCGCCCGTCCTACAGGTAGAAACGATGGGGCCGGTTAGAGTCTACCACGGGGAAGAAGAGTGGAGATCAGGCTTCCTCTTTAGGGTGTTAGAATCGAAACAAACCCTCACCGTTGACGGCGACCTTCTCTAGCTCGAAGGCTGTCGCAGCCTGATTGAGACCCAAGTGAAATGCCAGCTTCTTCACGACCCGTTTTTCGTCTGCCTCAGTCTCGTGCTCGTCACCAGGCTTTCCTTGAGATCCGTTCTTCTCCGAGGCCGCTGCCTCCACCATCGGCGTGTCCGCCTGGACTGGCGACGCTGCCTCCGGCAGCCCGCGCATCCTAACAGGGCTGTCTGTGTCGCCAAGTCTCTGCGTTTCACTGCTTTCCACTTCAGCAAGTGTCTTTCCCAAGCGGTCTCTGATCCCGTTTTTCGCAACAGCGCTGGGTGACACAGTGGGCGTCTTCACACCACTTTCCTGCGCCGCACCGAAGGCCTGCAAACGCGCGCTGTCTCTCACGTCGAGGGAGCGGAGTCGCGTCTGCCGTTCCGTCCAAGAACTGTTCAAGCGAAGCGCCGCGCCGATTCGTGGAGCCGCTTCCTTCGCAGCCGCTGCGGCCGCTTCGAGAATTTCCGCGCCGCACAGGCGGACACCGGAAGAGATGAAGTGCACAGGAGGCGGGTTCGTAAATGCCCGCGTGATCACTGTCTCCTCCCCGCTTTGGCTCCGAGCCTTGTCAGCCGCAAACACACCGTCCTTGGCCGATCTCGAAATCTCCGCGACAAGAGCCTCCGGGCTTCCCGTCCCGTCGCTGTTGATGTCAGCAACGTTTCGCCGTGTTGATCCGCCGACGATGGAACCTTCTTGCTTGCCACTCTTTGGAGAAGACGCGGCGCCGTCGTCGGCCGCACACGAAGTGGCCAGGTCCTCGAAAGACACTCCCGACTGGACAAAAAAGCCAAATTCCGCCGCGTTCGCAGGCTGTCCACTCCGCATCGAGCCCTCCGAGCTGGAGTATGGAGAAGGCATGCGCTGTTCCTCGAATCCAGCTTCGCCGTCCTGCGCTCGCAGAAGCGCTCGCTCCATGTGGGACACAAGGCACGCCGTGGGATTCTTTCGCACCGATCCGAACGGGCCGAAACCGGTGACATACGCGAGAAGAGTCGCTCGGGGGTGTCTCTCCTCGCTTGGCGCGAACGGAAGACTCGAAGCCGTCGCTGACGCAGACTGACGAGAGCGGGGAGAAAGGAGCGTTTCTCTGGGCGGCGCATTTTCATTCTGAGGAAGCGAGTGTGCCATGGCGCTGCGTATATCGGCGGTCGGCAGGTCAGGGAAGACGCGGCGCTGCGGCTCTGGAGAGGCTTCAGGAGCGCGGGTCTCACGCTCGTCTGCTAAAAACGTCGCGGGTTCGCTTTCGCCGAACGCAAAGAAAGGAACTGCAGTCGTCGTGGGGACGTCTTGCTTGTCAGAACGAGAGGACGAAGCGTGGGCTCCTCCGTCCCGTTCTTTTTCACCGTCCGTCACCGCGAGCTCAAGACCGCCAGCGGAGGGCCTTTGTGCAGCGCCAAGAGAGCGAAAAGGCATGCGGTCGGTGGGGTCACGGGTAAATTTCAGAGACAGGTTCGGGTGGGGAGACGCGCGAGGAGAAATCGTCAGATACGCGTCAGACACTGAACGAGCGGCGAGCAGGTGCGAGCGACGCACGGAGTGGCGAGGCGGGAGACGTGAGACAAGTCGGCGCTGCGTTGCGAGAACGTCTGTTTTGAGTGAGGGACGAGTGCCTTTTCGCCGTTCTTCGGCTCTCGGGAGACCAGAAAAGGGACGCGGAACGTCGGCCGGAGGCTGTAGAAAGGACAGAGGGTGACCGTCAGAATGGACACCAGGGAGACGGGAGGCAGGTTTCGAGGGAAACGGAGACAGGGTGAGAAAAGACGGAGGAGACTTCGAAGAGTCGCGCGTGCGAATCCGACTGCGCTTCCTGGCGGCGTCGACCCCGCGCCAAAAACTGCGAGCGGCCTCGACGCGGGCTCCGAGATGCCGAGCCCCGGCACCCAGCGCCTGCAAATGGCCGCAGTGAAGGAGAAGAAGCACGAGCAAAAAAGAAGAAAAACGGACGAAATCTCCAAAACGGTAGTCAGATGGGCGAAGTCGCGCCTGCGCTTTGCCAGTTGCTTCGCCCTGTGTCTTTGCTTGGTACTGGACCGCTCCCCGCTCGAGGCCACACATTTTTGACGGCAGGGTCTGTCACTTGTAGGCGCTTCTCACAGAGATGCGCAAACCCGTAAGGAAATGAAACGAGAAAGACGTTCACCGGCAAGGACAGGCCAAAGGCAATCTCTCGAGATCCAGACTCAAACACCGAAGGCGGAAACCAATTTCCCGCTCGCCGGTGACCCCGAGTAACCGTCGCACCGACGAAGCGCCTCTCTCTGGGTCCCCAGAGAGGAACGCTTCCCGTCGTGTCTCGCGTGGCCCTTTGAGTTCCTGTGCGTTTCCCGACGAACTGAATCTCCGGCGCAATTCAATCTCTCTGGCCTTGCTCAGCACGCGCAGTGTCGCGAGAAGACAATCCGCCGCTACAGGTTTTCGCGCCATGTCTTGCGGCGAGCCTGCAGCGAGCGACTCCTCAACGGCATGGAACCGACCTGCGGATCTAAACACCCGTCCCCTGTCCATGGCGGGACATCTCGCGGCTGTCGTTTCCCCACTGCAACTGCGCAAGACAAACGTGTCGAGAATTCACGATATCCTGCAGAGACAACGTGCATCAGGGCCCTGCTACGCGGTTGCAACGGTGTGCGCCCGCGGCTCAGAGTGAGTGAATGCGAAGAAGATGCATGCGCACAGACAGCGCCGCTGTCCGGGAGTTGAGAGCTCAACCGATCGTGGAAAGGGGAAGCGCTCGCCAAGTGCTTGCGGAAGCGAAACCGACCCCGTAATTTTCTAGCACGAAGACGTTCATTGCTCTGTGACAGCGGATTCGGCAAACTCTCTCCCCAAGAACCCTTTTTTTCCTGCCGGCCAGCCAGAGCCACTCAGTCAGCGGAAAAACAAGCGCTCTCCCGACACCGCCAGGTGTGAGGCTCGGCAAGACCTATGACGAGCTTTCCTCGTCGCCTCTGCGACACAAACCGTGCCTCGAGTCCAACAAATATCCGCCGCGAGAAGAAGCGGCCCACTGCCTTCTCTCTCGGTGATATACGTGTACTCTCGTTTCTCCTTATATATATATATATATATATATATATTATAGATACACATGAGTATATGTAATGATACATATATGAAAATGTGTAGATGAGTATATATATGAGTACCTATCTACACGTATATATATATATATATACAAGTCCCCTTACGTCGTCGCTTTCCTCCTATCTACACAATGCAGCGCGCTAGGTTCAGAGCACAGGGCGTCAATGTGTTGCTGGCCGAAGCCGGCCGAAGCGTCAAGAAGGAAAAGACCCTGGACTGGTCAAGACGCCTCTGCAGCGCGAGCGCAGAAGTACAGTATGATGGTCAGCCTGAAAATAGGTTTGCCGTACGTAGTCTACAACAGGTGTACCGAGAGGTCTGAAGTGGAGAATGGCGCCGGGTTCCCATTTCCATGGCGCGCTCCATCTAAACGACTTGATCCCGGTATTCGTGTCCCGCGGCAACGATCTCTGGGCCAGACGTTAGAGCCGGCCGCTGGCGAGGGCGATTGCGTGAAGTGGTAAAAGTTTCGATCCTAAAGTCGAGATGCCATTCTGACAGACGTTCCTGCAGCGTGATCCTGTAGATACGCATCAGCAAATTGATTCGGCAGCAGAAGTAAAAAAACGGGGCAAAAGCATCTGCTGCGTTGTTCGTTGGAAGATCCAGAGGAGTTGCACACCCCGGTGTTTGTGGGAAGGTCAGCTGAGGCTTGCCGCCGTTCAGAACGGAGGAAAGACCCGATTTCAGCCAAAACAAATGTATGCTTCTAATTAACTCAGCCTGGGGGTTGTTTGATATTTATCACAGTTCACAAGTTCGCCTTGTACGCATTTCCGCGTTGGCGTTCATACTCCACTTCGCTGGGAACAGTAGCGCAGCTGCGTTGTCTTTTGCGCGAGCCTCTTATCACCAGCGGCTGTCTCCGACCGTTTCTGCTCACCCCGCTATGAGAGATGATCTCGCTTTTTCTGTAGATGTGCGAACGCTTGGCTTTTCTGGAGGCTCTGCGAGACTAGCCTGAGTGAATGAAACAGCAACAAGTTCTACACAGGGGGAACTTTTTGAGAAGAAACTTTTCTCGTCTGGGGCCCTCCGGGCCCACACGCCAGAACAGGACGGATCCGCGATTGCTCGATGTCGAGCAGCGTCTGAACTTCCCCCGAAGAACCGCATCAAGTTTCTCTTCATTCTTCACACGCGGCGAGACACGGCGTCGCGACACACTGGCACCTCGTTTCGCAAGGCGCCTTCCCACTGCTCACCTTGCAGAATCCGTGCTCCGAGATGTTCCCACCCGCCGTTACGAACAGGCACGCGTCCCCTCGAATCTCACACAGTATCTTCTCCCTCACCATCTGACTTCACGAGCAATCATCTGAAAACCTACGAAGCGAAGCCGATCTCTGCTTTTATCTGGTACAGTGTCTCGCGTTCATCTAGATCCCCATTCGTACACGTCTTTTACACTTCGCCCCGTTGTCTTCCCCACGCGCTTGTTAGCAAGATGGCGCGGCAGGGGCTTCAGACGCTTCGTGACGCCTCTCGAAGACACGTACTGTTTCGGTCCGTCTTTCTGGCTGTCTTTTCTTCTGCCCTGCACGTTTGTTCCGAGCGCGTGTGGCCGGAGGGCAGTTCGCCTCCGGCAAGCTACTTGCTTATCGTTGAACCCGAGGGAATCGAGACTCCCCGGACACAAGAAGTTTCGTTGCTGGCTGGTCAGAGTTTCGCTCTTGTAGATAAGACAGCGAATGGGTTAGAGTTTACTCCGGCCGCTTGGGACACAACCGCCATCGCGTATGAGAAGTCTGAATGCCGGTTTGACCAAACGGTTTCCATCGGTTCGCTCTTTCCTGCGGCTACCTCCAAACTCTGGAGTCAGGTGTCTCCTCAATCCGCAGAGATGGCAGCGGGGATTAAAAAGATCTACAAATTCGTCACGCCTCCGACAGAGGAACTTCCCCGAAAGGCCGTCAATTTCTGCCTCGTAGCCTACAGCAAAGACGCCGCCGCAGCGAGGACTGCCAGCGAAACCAAAGGAGCCACCGCCAGGCCGGGTCTCACAGTCGTTATTCACGCTTCTGCTTCACGAGCCTCCTTCGGCGTCGCAATGGCCTCTATTCTGTCGACTCTTTGGCTTCTCACTTTCTAGCCGGCGTTTTCGACCTTCGCAGAACCTGTAGAACAGGAGCGAGTAACCAGATATACGCGTGTACAAATAGAGAAATAAATCGTGGACTGCGTGGGAAGATCCGAGTGTCCAGGACAGCACACTGTGTCTCTCCACTCACATGGCTTCGAGGCGCCAGGTGCCAGGCGCTACAGGCCTCTCTGTCTGTAACTCTTTGCCGATCGAAATTTGCACAACTACGCATTGTACAGTGCTGTGTCCAGTCCCATGCGGAACGTAGCGTTGCAGAGACCCTCAGCTCCGCAGTTCTGTACACCTTGTCTACAGCCTAGCCTTTTCGAAGTCTCTGCATGTATTCACTCGAGCACTTTGATCCCGGCAGTCACGTGCTTAGGCGAAAGCAAACTGTAGAACACACCCAGAGATCACACACGCGAAAGGAGTCACGTGGCGGCGTCGACGTTAAAGAACCCGCAGATCCACGACCAGCGACCGGAGCCCGGGGTTTCGCGGAACCGCCCAAGTGCGCCAAAACTGGCCTCGCACTGCGACACTGGCAAGGATGGTGTAGGAACGGGACGTTTGTCAAGGGTCGTTTTTCCCGTGGTGGATCAGCGGCGATGCATGGTGCCTACCCCCGGTCCCGTCCCCGAGAATATATATTTTTATGCGTATGCTGTCTTTCGTACCCATTTATTTTGTGTAGTTGGACACAGTTGAGCCCAGCCTGCTCGTGTCCTCTAGAGCTTTTCGGCCGTCCTCGCGTTTACAGGAAAACACTCCGCGAAGCATTCCCTCCGTTTTGCTCCGTGCACTTGCGACACTCGTCCACTTTAAACCCGTCTGTGGTTTTCCCTTTGGCCTCGGTCGCAAGAGCAGAGACGGCGTTTACAGAGCCTCCGCGCGGCAACGCTCGCAGCCGAGAACTGTGTGCTTAGGCAGCTTAGGCTCGCAAAGTTTGCTAGTCGGAGTGAGACGACAACACTGAGACATCCACAACACCACTCTACCGAGCTTTTTGAACTGCTGCCAAAAATGGCGACACCCCATGCCGCCTGCTTTCGTTGCGCGTTCGGGACCGTCGTAGAAGAGCTGAGTGCTTGTACGATAATTATATCAATGCAGCACCAACTAAGGCCAGCCTTTAGGATGCTGGCGTCCAGCGTATTTTCGAAACACCCCTGGTAGACAGGCGGCACAACTCAGACGCTCTTCCCTCACCTTCTGAACAGATAGCCCACCTTCCGTATCTCGTGAAGCGGGGAGTTAAGTGAACGAGGCGTCTCGTCCAACACGACACATGCGGGGTTCATTCCTCTGGTCTTTCATCAGAGCGACTACAGCTGCTTCTGCCTGTTTGGTGTGGAGGCTGGACAACCCAAGGCCTTAGCCTCCGACGCCGATCTGCCCACAGCTCTAGACTCCGAGTTCACGTAACAACTGAACGTGTGTTCACGAAGACTAACTTGGTTTCCAGCTGATATAGCACATTTCGTATCTCAGGGGAAGATGAATTGACGGTACTCCGCAAGTACAGACTGCACAGTGGCTGCCGGTCGTCGCGGCTAACTGTCGAAGGCCCGAGCCCCAGGAAAGCTGCAACTGCATTCAAATCCCGTGCGGGAGAGAGTTCGCATGCGACGAGGAAACAGACGTTTTGTCGCCCGACGCCCTGGACCCGCTCCATCAGGCAGAAAGACGAGCCGGGGTGGTCCTCAAAGAGTGGATACTTTTGGGCCAAAAATGGGACGCAAACCACCCCATCCTGTGTACATGTACCCTTTCATGTCCGTTGGTTCCTCGCTTTGCCGCTTGCCGTTTCACCGCGTCCTTTACGTCCTATGTTTCCCCTGTCCTTGTCTTGCGTCCCGTTCTCCCTCGGTCCATTCCTCTCGTGCCCCTGTGTTTGTTCGCGTGCACCTGTGTCCGTCCTCGTGTTCGCCGCTTCACGGTTTCCGCTAAACGAGGCCGCTCTTCAGTCGACCTTCAGCGGCGGTGGAATGCAGTTACGAATGTCCTGTCGCACGAGGCCCTGTCTCTGGAGGGCCAGCTGAGTGAGGAGCAGCGATGAAGCTGCCTGCGGAGTGATCGCGGCAGGCAGATCTGTTAACATCCCGCCTAACTCGCAAGTCACTGTCTGCTCGTGCGCCTCCCCGTGCTTGCTCTCGAGCTCTGCCTGGCGCGCCGGAATGTGCCCCAGTCCGTCTGCAAATGTGTCCCTCGGCGCAACAAACAAGAGCGCTCTCTTCCCGGTCTGAGCCTCCCGAGGGTGCGAGCGTTCCTGGTCCTCCGCAGACTTCCCGCGTCGGCTCTTTTTTCCCTCTTCGGATTTTGACGCAGAAGGCGCCTGTGCCGCGTGAAGAGCCCCGTCGTCGCAGAGAACCAAGCGCGCGCACGCCTGTCGAGAAGCGACAGCAGAGAGGGGGACACTCCAAAGTGGGAGACGAAGCGAACGACCACGGGCGCCATCGATAACGGCTTTGAAAAGATGAAGGCAAGCAAGCAGCGACTGAGGCGCGCAACAGGATGGAGGGGTGGTACTCCAGGAATGGAGAAGGAATCAGAAAAAAGAGAGAACAGGGACGAATCGCACTGAGACGAGGGTTTACCCACCGGCCGGCAGAGAACGGACCGCAAAGACAGAGTCGGAAACGCGCGCGCGTGTGTGTTTTCACGCAACAGAAGGCTCTCTCTGCACCGAAGGCAGCCCGGAAAAGACGCCGCAGAAAGGAGAAAACTATCGCTGTGGTTTCGCGACCGTCACACACGGCCGAGAGAGGGAAACCCACAGAAGATGCGCAGCCTCGAGGCTGCTTGGCCTTGGCTTCAGCTTCTCCCTCTAGGCCGCTTTTCGGCCTACCACGGATCTCACCTCCACCAAGTCGACGCTTCGGAAGTCGACGGTAGCTGAAGGAACCAGAGGCATGGTTGGCGCCACATCGTCATCCTCGACGCTGCGGCAGAACCGGACTGTCTCCGTCTGGGAGAAGGCAAATCCGGATGAGGCAGCCTCGCCCTTTGGAGAAAAAGACACCGCACACGAAACACAGTTCGGAACATTTCACCTCGGCGGACAAAACCTTCGTCCACACGCGCACATACGCGCCTTATCTGCCGGAGCCTACGAGCCTGCCGTGCTCTCTTGTCGGTTTGAAAGGTCGCCCGTGTCTTCTCGGATGGTGTGTCAGTTTCTACGCTACCAACGTGGGCATCTCTGCTCCCCCGTGTTCTCGCTTTGCCTCTTTCGGCCACGCTGGTCCTTCGTTCTGCGCCCCCATCATTTTCGCAGCTGCGGCCTGCCTGCACTCTCACCTCAGCCCCGTCGAGCTCCAGAAGAAAGAGCGCCGCCGCCTCCTTCACCGCGCGCCTCTCGCGCAGGTTCAGACTGCGGTATTGGAACTGGAGAAGCGCCAGAAATCTCTCAACAGCCTTCGCGAGGGCCCGCACGTCGCGAGCGCTGAGAGCCTGGCCCAGTTGAGCGCCTGTTTTGTTTTTTCGGCGTCTGTGGGGCGCAGCGGAGACACACAAGAAGGAGAAAAACGTGGAATCGCATCAGCGCGTGAGATCAGCGAATCTGTCGAGTTCGTGGGACGCGAAGTCAGCACGAGCGCGCGACAGAAAGGCGACAGACCCCCCCATTTTGCGGCGCGGTTTTTCCTACTGGATGTGCTGGAAGAGAAGCAACGCCGAGGCGCTGAGAAGCTGTTGAAGTTGAGAGGCTGAGAGCCTCGGCGCCATCCCCAGCAAGGCCGGCTGCGACAGGATAGCCACCTGGACGCATGCGCAAGGGAGAAAGCCCCGCACAGAAGCGCGTCGGGAGATGGAGGAACCACAGCGGGAGAGAGAGCACAAAAAACGTAGAGAGGCGCAAGCCCCAAAGCGAGAGACGGAGGCTAGACATGAGGCGTAGCGCCGGAGGAAGACAGGGTGGGGGGGGGGGGGGGGCGAGGACGCAAGCCAAACACCCTGACGGGGGAACGGCGGCGGAACGCAAACGCGAAGAAGAGACTGGAGGCGACTCCGGCGAAGACTTGGCAAGAGGGCGATGACCCAGAAGGAGAGAAAACGGACACGAAAGACGGAACGCGACGCGAGAAAGAATCGGCGAGAAAAGGACAGGCCGACGTTCCCCTGCAGGCGAGCAGGGAGGGCAGTCGAAACGCCTCCGCACGGGCGACGAAGGCGCACGAGATGACCCAGCACACGGTGAGGAGGCAAACATCGTTGAGAGCGAACGGAAAGATGTGACAAAGACGCCATCACTGGACACGGGGAGAGGAGCACACCTGAGGACACGGAAGCGCCAAGGAGACAAAGACCTCAAATGGAGAGTTGCACGAGAGAGAAAGGGAAACAAGGAGCAAGAAGGCCACGCGCTTCCCAGAGCTTCTGAGTGTGGCACACCGCATTTTGCTCGTAATTCGATCGTCAGATGTCTCACACAAAAGCTTACCGGTAGCTGGAGATCCGCTGGCGACAGGCGCGACAGATGAAGAAGAGCCTCAGGCAACTGCGTGGCCATGAAGGCTTTCTTTTGGCTGTGGAGTTCAACAGCGTCTGAAGCCTTTTGCAGCAGCTGAGAATCTCGCAGTCTGAACCACGAGAAAACAAAAGGTGCAAACAATCCCTACATCCAAGAATGCAAGTGCAGAGTTTCGTGGAACTCGTCCTCTCACTACACAAATACAAGCATATATGTATTATATATATATATATATATATATGTTGTCCAGACGCACATATGTTTACAAGTTGACGGGGTCTCATGCATATAAATCCATAAAAACGTAGACGGATATATACGTGCATATATAGGGATGTTTTTGATGATGAAAATACTGGCAAATACGGCCGTACCCATATGTGCACACGTAAACTACGAATACGTTTAGCTGTCAGACGGCCGAGGTTTTGTTACAAATGGACAACCCAGAACACACTTTTGGATCGAGCGCTGGACACTCTCTCGGTGGATGTTCAGCTGACCTGAGAGCGTCGAGGAGACGCAGCATGGCGAGAAGTTGGTCTCCACGGTCCATCGCGCCTTCCGCTTGCATCTCCATGTGGCGCCTGCGCAGGACATGGGGCGAGGCACAGATGCGGGGCGAGAAAACGCAGATGAGCTCACGGCTTGAGCCGAGGAGAAACGCACGAATGGGCGAAACGCATAGCACCAAAAACAGCTGAAAGAGCCGACGTCTTCTCGCCGTTTCCTCCCCGCTGCGGTCGCCTGTCTCCGCGCTTGAACCTATTCTGACTCCCCACTTCGTCACGCTATCCAGGTCGATTCTCTGTGCCCTCTCGCACCGACCCATATGTACAGCGAGGCGCATTCACGCGAATACTATACAAAAAAATATAAACCTATATAGATATATGCGCGCATCAAAGTGTACGTGTGTGTGTATATCCATATCTATATATATATATATATATATATATATGCATGCGCGTTATCTGCGCACACACAACTGGCCACACCGGCATGGCGGGATGGCGGAAGCCTTAGGATTTGACCCCGTGGAGAGGAGACGCGCGCTTCTAGAAGGCAGTGCCAAGTCACGAAAAGAACTACGACATATTCTTCTTGAAAAAGACTCGATCACTGCGTTGGTGAAGAGTAGGGGACTGACCGCAGCTGCTCCTCGACTCCTGCGAGGCCAAGACGTCTAGCGGCGCCGATCGCCCGCAGTGTGTCTTGGAGAGAAAAAGCCTGAACGGAAAACAAACGCGGAGAACGTTTCCACTCTCGCCTTTTCCCCGGATCGTCTCGGGACGGCAATGCTTTGCCTAGCGCACAAGACACGCGCGAGAACTTGCAGATTTGTTCCGAGCTCGAGAGGTCCCTTGTTGTTCTGGGGACGGAATGTCTGCTTCGACAGCGAGACGGAAACCACGAAAAACGTACCCTCATGGGCCTCTTGCGATTTTACTCAAAAAGCGACGGCCGGCTCGGGATAGACGAACGTTCGCCTCCCGACATTGCTCAAAAAGAACCATCGAACCGTCATCCACGGAACCCCACACGCCTCCTGGTGGAGTCTCCCTTTCACACCCGACGCACCGCCCTTGGGGACGAGGCCTTGCCGGCTGAGCCCCTTCTGCTCAAGAGGTCTGTCGCACGAGAGAAAGGAAAAGCAATTTTGTCTCTTTATCTCGCCTCACCTTGATGTGGAGGTCGATGCATGCGAGGCAGTCGTCAATCAGAGCCGCGTGGCTGTACCGCTGCCGGCTGAGGCTCTCCAAGCAGCTGGGACGGCCAGAGAGAAGAAACACCGACACAAAAAGAAGACTGGCGGGGTACTGAATCGCGAACCCAGAGGCGAGATGAGAGAACGGAGAGGAGAGAGGAAAAGGAAACGCGTGTGAAGAGGCACAGACAGAGCGGCGAGGGAGACGGACCCCGAAGAAGACCGATCACGGGAAAAGATAAACCTGCCGAGATCGCCAGGTGAATAGAGACACCCCAGGGAGAGGAACCTTTCCGTAGGGCGAGAGAGACACAGGCGATGGGCACGGCGTTCCGCTGTCTCGCTGAATCTTTCCACTGAAAAAGGTGGGGCGCAAGATCCTCCACGCAGCAGCACAGACGGGAGAACCAGCGGGAGGCGCCTAGATCCAGAGCGAGGGGAGGGAAGGAAAAGAATGAGAAAGGTCGAGGAGGTTCACAGACAACACAGCAGAGAGAACAACCGCGGGAAAGGTACATGTGCGCAAAAGTTAAAAAGAAAGACATGACGAGAAAACCGAAATTTTGCAAGAGAAATCCACAGACAGGCAAGCAGTCATATATGTATATATATATATATATATATATATATATAACAGCGTGTGGATTTGAACGGCCTGGTGTCGACGACAGTTTGCAAACTTGGTGTGCATGCGACCCCGTTGGCCTCTCACGAAGTGTCCCTTCCTGGGTCGCCGGAGGCGCGACTTGCGAAAACGCGTGCCCACCTGAAGAGGGCCCCGATGTGTCTCCGCTGTTCGGCGTCGACTCCGGGACTGCCTGCGCTCTTCTTCTCACAGAGGAGACCCGCAGAGAGAACCAGCTGCGTTTGCGTGGCGAGGCCGTCCAGAATGGGAACGCGAGGAGACAGGAGCGACGTCGCACTTCTACAGAGCCCTGGCAGCAGGCCGGCATCGAAAGTGTGCATCTTCTCCTCAATGCACTTCATCAACGGGTCCTGAACCTGAAACCGACACCAGGAAACGAATCAGAAGCAGCCGCTCTGTCGGACGAGATATCCAAACACACACGTGTGCATTTATGTACTTGTTCATGCAGGTGGATGAACATGCATTAGGAATACATACACGGGTGCCTCTAGGTTTATACATGCATGTCTGTAGCCGCAGACAACGTGACTCACAGTTCCACACACAGGACCGTCCCCCAGTCACGCATGCGATGCCTGTAAGCGCACTGCGAGTGATACCGGCCGTCTCGTCATGTGTGCCTCCTCTCCCTCTCACGGCGTGCAGAAAGGGAGGGACATTTGCGCACGCGTGGGTGTGGGTGTCGCCCCCACTCGTCGATCCCTCAGCAAGGCGTCTGAGAGGCGACAGCTTCACCCCCCTCCGAGAAAGGCCACGACCTCGAACCGTCTTTCTCGAGACCCAGACACGGCGCCTGTCGAAGAAGAAGAGCGAGCTTTACCACGGGATGGCAGAAGCCGAGACGCGCGTAGATCGAGAGTAGCGAGGCGAGGCGTTTCGGCGACGGATCCGTTAAGAGGTCGTCCAGCCTGCGAGCCGAAGAGAGGACATGCCGTCGATAGTGAGAGACACGGAAAAAAACGCCGAACGAGACAGCCGGGGACGAAAAGAGGAAACGACGAGAGAAGAGAGGAGCAGGCGGGGGTGCACAACGTAAAGAAAGCTGGAGAACGAGGCCGCTGCGAGCGTTCCGGCGATGTGCGAGGAGAGCGTCTCCGATTGCGTTTAGAATTTGAACGTAACGTCCCAGAACCCTAGCAAGGCTTGCGTCGCTCTCTCGGCGCAACGGCGTTGGCCTCAGCTTGGCCTCGTTGTGGCGAGCTGCGCGGCGAGCTGCGGAGACCGCCCCTCTCGCGTCTGGGCGCCGCCACGCGCTTTGCGGGCTCGAAGGGACGGCCGCGCTCACCGGCTAGCCACGGCGGCGAGGAGCGGCTCGTCGGAGAAGGGGAAGGCGGCGAAAACCTCGAGAAGTTCCATGATTTCTGGAGGGTAAAACTGGTCCGAGAGAGCCGAGAGGCGGCGCGAGGCAAGACGCACCAGCGGCGCATCGACTACTTTCGCATTCGCCTGGAAGCCCAGGGACACACAGAGACTCCAGGGGGACTGCGGGCGAGAGAAGCAGGCGAGAGTGGAAGCGGAAACGGAAGCGAGCGAAAGAAAATGGGGGAACGGGCGAGAGAAGGGCGAGACAAAAGAGCGATAGAGAGAGACTGAAAGAGACAGGGAGGGCGAGAAAGAAGAGAGAGAAGAGAGATAGCACGAGAGAGGAAGACAGCTACAGGAAGAAAGAATGAAGTAGAGGAGCTTATAACATAGAGAGAAGGAAGCGAAGGAAAAGGCACGAAGCGAGGCGAAGGGGGGACGACGAATCTCGGGACCATAGGGCGTCGAGGAGAGAGAAGGAAAAGAGAGTGTCGCCACGCGGAGCAGAGAGAAGAGACACATCGCCTTGGCCCGACTCTGGGCGTGAGCCGTCTGCTATGAACGGGGGATTCGTCCACATGTCTTCTTGGGCGAGGGGGTATGTGCGCGCCTGCACGCTGCACGGGTCTAGGCAGGTGCGGTCTTCTCCATACGGTGCATCGGGAATGAAGGCGCCTCTCCCGGATCGGCTTCCGTAAACACAAAACGGGCTTCTATCGGCGTGTTCGAAATCTAAATTCATCTACACTCTGGTGTTTTCACACCAGATCGAGTTGGCTAGGTGAACGCATCACGTTTCATGAACACAATCCGTGAAAGTGCTTCTGAGTTCCTTGAACGACGCGGCCTTACCGCCTCTTTGAGGAGCGCTCGGTACTCCGGAGGCTTCGCCTTGAGGAGAGAAAGAAACTGCATGGCAGGCGCCTTTCCCGCGCCGCTCGCGTCTTGCTGGTCGAGCCGCAGAACCGCGGAGGACAAGAGGCGCGACGACGGCGAGACGAGAAGCTCTGGAGCAGACAATGGAGCGCCAGGCCGAGTGGAGTCAGCCAGGAAGCGAGGAGAGAGAGACAGGCCACAGGGCGAGGACGCAGAAAAGGAGAGAGATGCATAGAACTGTAGCGAGGAAGACGAAGCGTTGCGAAAGAGAGAGCGACGAGACAGAGACGCACGCATCGCCGGGTTAGAGGGAGAGGCACAAGAACGGAAGGGGGAGACAGGAAGAGAACGGGAGGGGCAGACAGAAAGAGAACGGAGAGAAGAAGAGAGAGAACGGAAAGACGAAGAGAGTGAAGAGAGAGGAGAAGAGAGAGAAGAGAACTGAAGTCCTGAAGGAGTGGCAGAATAGGAAGTCACCAACCGTGAGGAAGGTGAGGCATGAGGCACGAAAGGAGAGGAAGAATGGCGAGGCCAAGAGAGAAAAGATAATGGCCGCGTGGGGCGCGCCGACGGCGATGCGTGCGACGAGAGAGGAGACAGGTGAGCTGAAGACGCAAGGGCCCCAGAGCAAGCGGAGCTTCGAGCCGGAGAAGAGAGACGGAAACAGCGCGTTCGCGCTCCTCGACATTCGGCAGGGAGCCTCATTGTCGAGCACAAATGAAAAAGAGAGACCAGGAGAGAGGAGAGAGAAGACTGAAAAAACGCCAAACAAAAAGAAGAGAGGCAGACCGAGGCGTTCAACAGAACATGCTGTCCAGCGAATTAACAGGCTGACCCGAGAGAAAAAAGAAAAACAAAGAAAGGAGGCATGTGAAAAAAGAAGAGGAGAGCGCGAGAGAGAAAACGGATAGAGACAAGCAGGCACGGAAGAACAACCGAGAGAGATACGCAGAGGCGAGGCAAGGAGAAGGCAGATGAACAACGTAGGGAGACGGGACAGCCGCAAAGGAGGCAGGGAGACAAGAGACGCGAGAGAAAGGACACGGTGCAGAGTTCTGAGGTTTCTCGATCTTGAGAAATCCCGAAATGTGTGCAGTACATTTCCTGACTGAGCGCGAAGCCGACTGTACGTACACCTGGACCTCTTTCCCGCTCTGCGAGGAGAAAACAGAGCAGGAATGCCTTTGGAATGGCCAGACGATCTGCAGCAAGACGAGAAAAGAGATGGAAAATGTTTTCTTCCCTTCATCGACCTGATATATGTATGGGAGACCTGGCATGCGGTTCAGAGAGACTCTCTCAAGGCTCGCGCATGCATGCATGTGTCTCGAGTTCTCTGAGAATTCGTTTTCTTTCCAGTCCCTGCCGCGCCTTCCGCCGTTTCGTCTTCTCTTTCACTGCCATGTTTTGTTTCTTCTTTCGAGGAAGCAGTGCCGAAAATCCATCTTTTCCTGGGGGAGGCGCTTCCTTCTCTCCGCAAGTCCTGTGCAAGAATGGAAGGCTGAGCAGTTCCACCGCCTTTTTTTTGCTTTCTTTCTCTCTTCTTTCTTTCTCTCTCTTCTCTCCTTTGTCTGCTTTCTTCCTCTCTCTTTCCTTCGTCCCCTTCCTCTTTCTTCCTCCCCTTCTTGTCAACTCTTTCTCCCCTCCCTCCTTTCTCTCCCCCCTCCTTTCTCTCTCCTCCTTCCCCTCGTTTCTCTCCTGCGTCTTTCTTTGATCTCCTCGTTTGTTTTCTTTCTAAGCTCCAAGCATGGCAGGGGTCGGGGCCTTCTCTTTTGGAGGATCCGCAGCTGGACCTCCAGGCTCCGTGGATGATAGCGGCGCTTTTCTCTCCTCGGGATTTGTCCAAACTCGCCTGGGAATCGACCGCCCGGCAGTCGACGGAGTCTCCTCCGTCGTCCCCCTCTTGACTTCCGGCCTCTTTGAACACCGCCTCTGGCAACGCCTGCGTTCTTCCCGTCCCCATCCCCTCTGGGGCCGAGAGGTGAGTGCCAAAGGAGACAGCAACGCGCCTGAGACTGTCCATGGCTCCCGTCTGTCGGTCCGCACACCGTCAAGCAGGCGTGTGCCCGTGCATCGACGCTGAGCCCTCTGAGCTATCGTGTAGACGCAACAGTTCCAACGAAGCGTCCTTCGTGTTTGATAGACGCTTCCCTTTTCGACGGCAGGATGACCGCGCCCAAGAGCCATGCGGCGGCTCTTTTTTGCAGCGAGACACTCACTTGCGACAGATTCCAGTTTCGCGCATAGCTGTACGCTAGCGGATTACTAACCAGTCGAAGATGCGAACTTTAGGTTCGCCCTAAAAGCTGGTTGGAACCAGAGGCTCCGTAGGACGACGAGCCTCTTCCTCTGTCTCCTGCCTCTCCTGTTTCTCTTTCTGTATCTTTCCTCGTGTCTCACCCGCTGTATCTGTTTCCCCTTGTGCGTCTCTCTCTGTCTCTTCAGATCCTTCCGCCGCACAGTCTGCCCCCGTGGTCAGGAACTGGGGTGTGTCCACATTTGTCTTGCTCCTTCGTCAACCGGACGCGAACTGCATGCACGCGGCTGAAGTGGTTTCCCAGCGGGCAGCGGCTATTGGCGGGGACGCAGCCTGGCGAGTTGGCCGTCTGGTCCGGGGCTTTCTTCGGCTTCGAGGATTTGAAACGCCTCCCTCAGGGCGGCGGCGCAATCACCGCGCTCGAGTGGAGCGGCACCGGTGACCGCCTATTTGTCGGCGATGCCTCGGGCCTCGTCGTCATGCTTTCCCAGGCTCTCAATCCGATCGAGAACGAGCCGTTGAAGGTGAGAGCGACGCGCGGCGCAGTCGCCTCGCTAGGCCGCCAGGAGCCCATGCAAACCGTGCATGCAAAGAGGCCCAGGGCCGGACAGCGTAGCAACCCTGCCTGCGAGGCACTGCCTGTCTCCCTCTGAAAGCTGTTGCGTGACTGTGTGTCCGGGGGCGTTTTTTCAGACTCGCATTTCTCGTTGCAGCGCACGTCTTGCCGAAAAAGAGTTCTTTTCCGTTCGCGTGGAGATCCGCAACAACCACGCGCGTTTCCGTCCTAAACTCTCCCGCTTTCTGGCGTTGCTGTTTTCCTCCCTAGGGCCTGAACCACCCAGTCCTGTCGCTCTCGGCCTCGCCTCTCACGGCGCAGCTCCTCGCAGGCTGCGCTGACACGACAGACCCGCTTGTCTGGGACGTGAACCGCCTCGCGGTCTCGCGCGTCCTCCGCGCCCCGAACCTCGACAGCAGTTCCTCCTCCTGTCTCCAGTGGCATCCACTCAGTTCGCTCATCGCCACCGGCTCAAAGTCGAGCTGGGTGTATCTCTGGGACTCTCGAGAGGCGGCGCCCGTGGCGATGCTTCAGCCCCACCGCGGGACCGTCAACAAAGTCGTGTAAGGCCCAGACCCCCGCAACACACACACACACACACCTATATCGGCGAAGGGACAGAGAGAGAGACACTCCCAGCGGTGAAACGGCGATCTACGAAACGCGTTTACACTGTTGTAGCTGTGCTGCTGAGGTGGGTAGGCGCGCATCTATCTACGTGGAGCTATAAAAATATCTAGGTATATATACACACATAGATGTATCTGGGTATATGCCACTGATAGATATCGATATGTCCGTCTGTCTCACTGCTGCGCTCGCGCTACCTATGTTTTGACGCCCAAATATATATGCGCGTGTGTGTGTGTGTAAGTGCCGGTGTCAGGTGTTTGTTTCTCGTATCCCCAATCGCTTTCGCGTTTCGGGTTTCTCTTTCCCTGGACGCCGACGCGTCGGCCTTTCCTTCCCGCGAGTTCGCCTTCCCCCCGTTGCATCGGGTTTTGCCTTTGTTTTGCCTTTGTCTTGCCTTCTCAGCTTCCACCCCCACGGGTCCTTGCTGCTCACGTGTAGCCGGGACACGTTGGTGCGTTCGATCGATTTGCGGATGTTTCGTCCTCTCCATCTCTTTCGCTTGCCGCGGTCGACCTCCTCGACGTCGGCTTCGCCGCTGCCTGCAGCCGAGCCGCTCCAACTCGCGTTGAATCCCGTGCATCCGAACATCTTCGTGACTGGCGACAACCAAGGCCGACTGACTTTCTTCTCGCTGCTGCAGCCGGCGGCGCCGCTCCTGCAGCTCCAAGAAGCCCACGGGGGGGTTGGCCCTTCTGGCCCCGCCGAGCGGGCGGCTGAAGGCGCAGTTGTCTCCTTGGACTGGCATCCGATGGGCAATCTCCTCGTCTCTGCGGCCGACAGCCGCCTGATGCGATTCTGGTCCCGCGGCGTATGCGGCGGCGTCGGCGGGGCTGCGATGCAGACGGTGAAACTCGTCGAACTGCAGAGTGGAGGCCTCACCGGGGACTTTCCCGTCTCAGCGCGCCGCGTGCGCGACCGCGAAGTTGTCGTCGACCGGAAACGGGCGCGACTCCTCGCAGGCGGGATTCTCCCTCTCGGCGGGCACGCGCCGGGGGACGAGGCGACCGCGCGGCGAGGCGAAGAGTCCGAGCCCAGTCACAGACCCCGCGACACCAGGGAGGCTCCGGCTGAGGCTCTTGACGCTCTGAACGGAGAGAGCGAACCGAGCAGCGACGAAGAAGACTGGGGCGGATGGCTCGAGGGCGGACGGGGAAAGGCAGGGTTGCCGCGAATCCGCACCCAGTGGCTAGCGGGGCGCCGACAACGCGTGGGCGGCTGAGGCGACGCATGGGCGGGGCGGAAGCTCGGAAGGAGGTAGCGACGAAGCGGGGGTTGAGAACGAGGGATCAGTCGCATCTCGCCGCAGGGGGAGTGCGCCCGAGATACACGCGAGAGGCGGCTGCAGGGATCCGAGAGAGGGAGGGGGAAATGGGAGACAGGGAGAAAGGCAGCCCCGTGGGAGGGGACGGAGCGATCGGCGGTCCGGCTTTGGGGTCGAGTTCCCGCGGGGCATGGACTTGCATGCGCGCAGAAGCGATGCATGAGTGTTTCTTTTCAAAACGCGACTGTCTGGTTTTTGCCCGTTTCTTGGGGTTTGGAGGCCACGCTTAGTCAAGACGAGTCAACCACGAAAAGGCGATAAGGCGCTGGCCTCAACAAAAAGGCGCGAGAGAACTCCCTACACTCTCTCCGAGGGGACACAGGTGCGCTTCAGCCTGGACGTCTCTGAGTTTCTCGGGTCTTTGACAAAACGCACCTGCGTCTCAGTTTCTTCCCTCGCGATCCAGACACCCTCCTGCAGAGAACACACGGAAAACAGAGAGTCAACCACACACACTTCCTCCCTTCTGCACAACCGGATACATGCACCAATACGCACCAATATACCAAGACATCTATATATATGTATATATGTAAATATATATGTAATATATATGATCTATGCGGAACGTCTAGTCTGATACGTCTGCAGACATTCTGATACTTCTGCGAGCATCCTACCTGTTTCGTGTGACGAATCAGTTGTCGCGGAAGTGCGGGGGACACATGCATACTTTTTAGGCCCCGATCTCGTGCGGTACACGTGAAAGGTATGGCGCCGGCATGGATTCCCGCAGGCGTACCAGAGTCGTTTGAGCCTTCCGTTCGTTTCGCGTCGGACTCGCTTTTACCAGTGTCTCTTGACGCGCGCGCGCGCACGCAATGTCGCAGCGCCTGTGGAAGGCCCCCAAGGGGGAAGTTTTTTGTCCCGCCAGCAGTTCTCTGAAACGTCGCGTCTTCCTTAAAGACACAGGACTCACGATTTGGATTTACAGCGACGCAAGGCTACAGAGAAGAAGAGACGCCTCTCAGCGCATGTCCCCGCAACGCGAGAGCGCCAGTCGCTCCTTCATTTGCGTCGGCTGTTGGGAATAAAAAGGAGTCTCTCTGGAGCCGCTGCCGAGACAGAGTGTCTCCGGGATGCCGAGACCGAGGAGACGATGAAGCTGGAGTCCGCGAGGCCGTCCCGTCGTCACCGAATCTCGCACGCGGCGTTTGTTTTTTTCGCTCAAAGATCGACTGTCTTTGGCGTTTTTCCTCATAATCCCCGCTGCGGATCATCAAGGTGCAAGCAGAGGCCGTGCTAACTTTGTCATTTTGGTGTTTCGCTTCCTTGTGCTTTTTTCGAGAGGAACGGGTGAACAGTCCCTGCCCCTGTTCCTTCCGCGACTCTGAAGCGTTCGCTGCCGACCCAAGCTCGTTTCTCAACAGGCGCGGGACCAACAGGGCAGGGGCGACGAACCTGACTGCAGATTTCCCGAAGAAGCGAGGGGCGCAATACGTCTTTCGATCCGACTTTTCTGCGCTCGTGTTGGTGTGCAGGGGAACCAGATGTGGCCTATACAGCTGCGTCAGTCTGTCTACCTACCGAGAGTGCATGCAGCTCTTTAGAAGGCGCTAGACGCGACAGTTGTCTCTTTGGGGGCATTCAGTGGGACTCCCAGAGGGCGAAATCGGCACCCGGCAGCAGGGCGGCTTTCAACGTGTCCCCGTTCCGCGTTTGAGGGAAAGACGGCAAACACCAAAAGTTGATAAGCTGTCCGTGGATAGTGCATAGTCGTCTTCTCATGATGGGAAACGAGAAGAGAGGCTAGACACGCAGCGTGAGACAGAGACCGAACACGACGAGGGCAGGAAAAGTGGGCGTTCTCGGATCTTCTTCTTCAACTGCTCTTCGCGCGAGGACGCTGTGCACCTCATGAAAAGGACAGAGATCCAGACTCTCGGCATAAGAGAGAAAGAGAAAGAAAGGGGATGGACTCAATATACAGGAAAAGAGATCGAGGAGAACGGCTGCCTTCACCAAAAGAACCGAAGAAGAGCGTGACCCGACATCTCGTCTCTCTCTCTCGCTTCCGCTTCTCGTTTTTCTACTGTCTCCGTCGTTGGTTTCTCGACAGCGAGACTCGCCTGACACAGCGCTTCCCTGACGCGCAGTTCTCTCGCTTCTTCGTACCCCTTTCCCCCCTCCGTTTCAGGCTCCTTATCGTCTTTCCCCTCTTCGTCTCTCTCTGCGTCTCTCCGGCTGGCGGATGCCCGCGCAAGACCTCTGGCCGCTGCCACGCCTCGGCTTCCCTCTGGTCCCGTAACGCGGGCTCTCGGCGACAAAGAAGACTGCGCCGAGTGTCGCGGGAAGAGCGATCCCGGGAGAGAAGAGGAAGAGAGAGACGCAGAGAAAGGCTGCGGACCTTTTGCCGCTGCAAGTCACCGGGGAGAGCTACGCGTGACGGAGGTGCCGCGTGAAGGCGCATCAGCGCCAGCTTCGAGCGCTTCTGTTTCCTTCATCTGTTTTTTTGCAGAGTCGCTTTTCTCCATCTTTTGCCTCTTCCGCTCCAGCACACCCCGGCGGTGGACAGGCGTCGGCCCGTCTCTGGCGCGTGCGCTGGGCATCTGCAGCCTGTTTCTCTCGCCTTTCTCCTCCTGCGTCTCCAGCCTTTGACAGCCTCCGTCTCCTTTGTCTTTCCCCCTGACTGCTCCTTCAGGTGTCTCGGCTTTCCGCTTTCGCAGCATTGAAGATGCCACACGCGCCCTGCCTCTCTCCCGGCTTGGCAGCTGAGCGGACACGCGAGAAGAATCGACGGCCGAGCGGGAGACGCCAGCGCCCGAAGACGCCGAGCCCAACGCAGACGCTGGCTTTCTGGAGTCTCTGCTGCATGCATAGCAAGGCGACAGGGAGGCTTCGTGGCGCGGGGCCCGAAAAAGCGAGCGTGAGGGCGAGACAGGAGACAGATGAGAGACTCTGTGCGCAACTGCCGGGTGTGGTGTCGGGCGGGACTGCGGAGACAGCGAAGAGAGTGGAGAGGCGTCTTCATCTCGGCTCCTCGCCGAAGACGAATCTCCTCCTGGGTGCGGGGCGCTTCTAGGGAAGTCTCCTGCCGCCGCAGACCTCGTCTCGTCAGACAGGGACGAAGTCGCAGGCGGGCGCCGGGGAGTCAACGATGGCGAACAAGGCAAGGAAGAGCCCGAGAAGGGCCCGAACGCAGCTGAAGGCTCCAGAGACGGCCGCGAGAGCAGAAAGGCTACAGAGTTCGTTCCTTCTGCTGTAACGTCTCCAGCGTCTCCCTCTGAAAGGGCGACGCTACCGCAACTCGAGCGCGGACTGCTTTTTCCCCAGTGGAAAAAAGCCCCGCGGGCCCCTTGGCCCTCTTCTCGCTTCGCGTCTCCGATTTCCAGTGCTTGATGATCTCCGTCTTCCGGTCGCCCCGTCGGGCCCTCGCCAGAGCTCGCCTGCAGGGCCTGAAGGCTGAGGCGGCGCAGAAGCGGAGACAGGCCGCTGTTTCTGCGCTCCCGTCTCTGTTTGCCTTGCTCGCCGCCGTCTTCCTTCCCTTCCCTCTCTGCACACGGAGACAGGCTCTCGAAAGGCGACGCCGCGTGGCTCTTCTGCCGGATGCCGCGCCCGTCGCCTGGTCGCCCTCCCTCGGCAGGCGTCTCTTCGTCCACCTCCGCGCGCCCTCCAACCGGAGAGAGACCATCTCCGCGACCTCTCCACCTCTCCTCCGCGGCGACGAGGGCCGGGGAGAGACAGGAGGGGTAACCCGACAGCGACGCCGCAGAACGCGAGGCGGACGAAGAGGAGGCAGGCGGAGAGGAGGAAAACCCGGCCAAAGAAAACAGGGAAGACGCAGTTGTCGTTGCGGTAAGGCAAACATCTTTGACGGCGGCTAAAGAGACCGGCACAGCCGCGCTTCTCCCTGTCGCTTCTTCACACGTTGCTGCCTTTTCCGCTGAAAACGCGAACTCGCCTTCACATCCCACGTCTCTCTCTTTCCCCCCCTCTGCTTCCCCCCCTTCCTGGGCAATTTCGCCTGCTGGCTGGTGCCCTCCTTCGGCCGATGCGTCGTGCGGAGTGCAGAGAGAAAAGCGCGCTTCACCCTGGTTAGGCCTGGTCGTCGTGACCCGAAACACGCCAGGGGGTGCGAGTCGCGCATGCGCTGGATGGAGCTCGGAAGGCGTCCCGAAAAACTGGAAGCCTGTGGGGCGCAGTCTCCGTGCTGCTCTCCGCCCCTCTGGCCCTGCTGTCTCCTCTTCGCTAGGCCCCACACTCCAGCCGCTGCTTGTCCTTCGGCGGCGAGGCGCACCCACGCCCCACGCCTCTGTCTCCGCCTGGACGCCAGCGGCCCCCGTCTCCTCGTCCCCACTGGCCAAGTGGGCAAGGCCACGCGAGAGCTGGGGACCCGCTTCAGGCGACGGCGAGAAGAACGCGTGAAAGCGAGGCCCAGCCGAGGATCTCCGCTCTCGCGGCGGGACTCTGGGGCCGCGCCGCTCGCCCCGGCGCCGAGGGGCGAGGCGAAACTGAGCCGAGAACCCCCCGCTGGACTGCCGAGCACGCGTCGGATAGGGAACTGGATCGCCCAGCGCGCTCCTCGCGCCAGCGTGGGGCGAGGGCGGCGTTTGCGATCTCTTTGCGGGCGGCGCGCCGCTCGTCCCCACGGGGTACGGCGCGCCGCCCGCCGGCTCGTCCGATACGGGGCGGGAGACCTGCGCCTCGCCGTCGGCCGAGAGGGAGACAGACGGAGACACCGGAAGGGGACAGTCCGGGTCGTCCCTCGGCAGCGTGGGTCGCGACCGCCCACCGACGTTTCGCCAGGGGGCTGGCTCCGATGGAGACAGGAGAAAAGAGACCCGGTAGCCGAGAGGCGGAGACGGGGCGGCGCCTCGCAGGGCCCATGAACACTCTTGCTGGTCCGCCACGAGGGGCGACTGGAAACGTCCAGGCGACAGGCCGGAGCAGGCGAAACGCTCGGCCGCTCTGGCGTCCACAGACAGCTCGCGTGCGGCTCCCTCGGCCGCCTTCTCGAGGTCGGGAAGGAGGCTGGGCCTCAACGAAACGGGTCCCGCGCTCCTCGCGGAGAGCCGAGGACGCACGCCGTGGCCTTCGTCCTCCCCAGTGTCTGTAAAGTCTCCCGCTTGCAACGCATTTTGAAAAGCGGAGAAGAGACACAGCGCAGCAGCGGGTGCCCTCGGAGAAAGGGAAAGATGGAAGGGAGGCAGCCGCACCCACTGGGGGCCGTCCCCTGAGAGAAAAGGGGCGAAACGATCGTACCCGCTACGGCTTTCCTCTGTGCCGTAGCCGCCTCCCTCGTGCACCTGGCAGGTCCCCTCTCGCCGGCGAGAATCGCCTGTGTGTCGGCCTTGGAAGAGGCGATCGGCCGCGTGTCTCCTCTCGTCCTGTTCGCAGACTTCGCTGTCTCGCTCGCTTTCGCCTTCATCAGTGGCAGTGGGGCGAACCGCGTTGCGCGGGAATGCGGGGGCCGGCAAGCGGGGATTCCCAGGGTCATTAAACAGAGAAGAAGCCTGAGGGAGAGAAGAGAGAAGAGAGGCGCCAGCAGGCACCCAAAGCCCTTGACGAGAGTAGCCCCGGCGCCGAAGGTGACACATGAACCCTTCCTCCATGATCTGCTCGAAGAGGACGCCGCGCACAGTCCTGGGGGCTGCGCCATCGTCTCGCAGCTGAAGGAGGGGCCTTCCTCGCCAGACAGGAACGAGCGCCCTGTCCCCACACGACCCCACACTTCTTTCCGCGGGCAGGCCCCACGAGAAAGGAGACACCGCCGAGGCCGGCGGGGATCGCGCCGCCAGCGAGGGCGGGAGCAGCCCAGAGGGGTCAGGGGCGAAGCAGGCAGGTGCAAAAGAGGGAACGGAACCGGAGTCGAAAAGACGAGACAGTGGAGGCGAAGAAAACGGGGCGCGGCTGGAGAAAAACCGAGGAGTGGAAGGATGCCACCGCCCGGGCACGGGGAAGGCAGACACGTAGCCGTCCCAGGCCGGCGAGAGACCCGCAGCGTCATAGAGGCGAAGAAACGCGTGCGCGGCGTCGAGGCCTCGAGACAAAGCGAGAAAAAGAAACTGCCACAGCCTGCTGTGACACAGCGCCGCTGCCCAATCGGCGAAGTGACGGTAGATGACGATGACTCCGCCGCCCACTCTCGGAGCTGCAGGCGGAAACTCGGGGCGACATCGAAGGGACAAGGAAGCCGGGGCACCACCTGGCGAGGGGAGGGAAGACGAGGAAGGCAGATACGGCGGCTTCTCTGGTCGACACGTTTCGGACACAGGCGCGGGCAATCCTCTGCGGCCTCCGTGCTCGTGAGGGGAGTTTCCCTGACGGCCAAGACACCGGGACCCCACCGTGTCCCTTTCTCGCGAAGGGTAGTGCGATGCCTTTGCCTCCAACGGAGGCTCGAGAGGCCAGAGCGCCGGAGGCCCGCAAACGCCCCACGTCCCTCGCCCTCCGCCTCGTGGCCGGGCCCAGACGACGTCGAACAGAAACGTCTCCGTTTCGTCAGAGAGGAAGGCAGGGGACTGACGCACTTGGAACGCGTGGAGGTTCGTGGTGGCGTTCGTCGCCGCGGACGCGAGAGACGGGGCGGGCCAATCGAGCGACGGACACGAAGCGGGAAAGCTGGAGGCTCCTGGCAGGGCGGCTAGGGCTTCGGCGATCGCCGCCTCGAAGAAGCGTCCCGGCCGCGACCGCCTCGCCGTTTTCCTGTCTGCCGCCAGCAGCGTTTGCTTGTACAGCGCATCGGCCAGCAGCCGCCGATATCGCGCCAGAAAGAAGGTCTGTGACTCGACATAAACAGAGTGGGACAAAGAAGGGCTTTCAAAACGAGTCAACCGAGAAGGCGACGAAGCGTCCAGGACTTGAAGTGGAGCCGAAACGGGTTCTGTCTCGCTTCGTGTCCCATTCCGGTGGAGCTTTCCGCCTTCCTCTGGCCTCGCGGCGTCCTGAGATCTAAGTTGTCTCGGTGTTTTCGGCGCGCGCTTCGCTGCTTTCCTGCCCCACATAAGGACTGTCCCCTCGGCGTAGTCGATCCACTCGCCGCCCGCCTCGAGGGTCTCCGCGGCGCCGGCGAGGGCCTTGGCCAAGCCGCCCGCACTTCGGGCTCCAAGCGCCGCTGCGGCGCCCGGAGGTAGCCGCCGCAGCGGCGGCTCGCCCGTGCGGTCGTAGAGCCACACGGACCACTCCCCACACCCGCTCTCCAGCGGCGGCACATTCTGGAGACAGGGCGGCTGTGCGCGTTGGCCGCCAGGGGCGGTCGCCTCCCGCGTTTCTCGACAGGCCCAGCCGCTGTCCCCGAAGAGCTTTTGAGGTTCGCGCGAGCAGAGCGGAGACGGCGAAGGCGGCGGCGGGAAGGCAGAGTGGAGGAAGTCGCTCATCGCGCAGTCGAGGAGCATGTCGGGGAGGAGGTGTCCGAGGCGAGAGAAAGACCGAGAGAGACCTGGAGAGACTGTCGGAGAAGGCCAGAGACGAAGGAGTTGGAGGGACGCGCTGAACGCCTGCGGAGACGCCGGAAGGCAGCACCAGGCAAGAGAAGCAAGGGCGGAGGACACTCGTGAGAAACCGAGAAGGAACAGGGGAAACGCGGAAGGTGAAGGAGGGACGCCAGTTGAACGAGGCGCATTACCGAGAGGGGGGCAAGAAGAGCGGCCGGGGAGGGAAACGATATAAAGACAAAAAAAAACAAAGGACACAGGACAGACACACCATCCCGGATCCCTGTCGGGTGTGCGTTTCTCGCCTTTTTTGTGTGTGCGTTTCTCGCCTCTGTTTCTGCCAATCCACACACAGCGGTTGGACACGAAGATACATTCGAGGCGCTCGCGGTCGATGCGTTTCCCTCCATGTCTCGTACCGTCTCTGCGAACGCTCGTCCCGCTCGGTCCACCTGTCGCAGACTCGCCCAGTCTCGAGGGTCGAAGGCGAATTCCCAAATGAGTCTCTTTAAGTCGTTGATTTGCTTGTCGACTTGTGTCCTCTGGTGCTCGCAAAACGGAGCCTCACAAGCGCCCTTCACTCCCTTCACATCCTCCACCCCTGCTGAGTCCCGAGCTTCCTCTCCTTCTCTCTTGGCACCCTCACTTCCGTCTTCTCTCTCTTCATCTCTTTGTTCTCGCGGAAAAGAAGACACTGGCACGAGACGCTCTGTCTGCGTGCGTGGAGACCCGCCCCTCTCGGAGGCTTGGCCCTCGCCCTTGGCGAGGGAGACGCACGCGGACGGCGACCCGGGGCCAGCAGGAAGACACTCAGGTCTTCTGGGGTGGAGCCCGAACTGATGAGCTTGCTGCAAGCCGTGCGAAGAAAAGTGCAAACGCCCTCGAGAGGACGCTGACTGGGTTCCCCAGAACGCGGGTCTCTCCTCGAAGGAAGCCGTGCACCGTACGCATCCGCATGCACAGTGCGAATTTCTCGCTTTTTCCCCTGGGTAAACACCCCCGCCTTCGGAACCCCTGGAAGCTCCACTCTCATTCCCTTTGCGATTCGGCGCCCTCGCCTCACACTCGTCTGCGTCTCTCGATCCTCTTCTCTCAGAAACCTCCCTTCCCCCACTCGCTCTGAAGCCATGCCCAGGGCGCGACAGCAGCGAGGTCCGGCCAACCAAGAACGGCGAGAATGAAAGAGACGACAGAGAAGAAGACAGAGAAGAAAACAGAGTAGAAGATGAAGTAGGAGGCAGAGGGGACGAGAGACCAGATGCGGCAGCGGAAGGCGTGGGACAGCCCCCTGGTTGTGAGAGGCGGCGAGGCTTCCAGAGAGTCCCGTCTCGGCTGTCGCTTTCCTCTCTGGCGCTGAAAGGTGTGCGCGTTGAACTTCTTGTCCGCGCGCCAGTAGGAAAGACGGAGTCTTGAGCGCAGAGAGGCAACGCAGGAAGGGAGCGCCGCGCATGCGGTCGTCGAGGATTGTCGCGCAGAATCGAATCGCTATCCGAAAGGAGCGAAGGGTCGCCAGCGACGGGGCCGTTGTTCCGAAAGGGAGGAGGCTTCAGAAGGGAAGGTGGGGACGAAGCCAAGTCCGCCGAGAGGCGCATCCGACGGAGAAACGGCGTGAGGCCTGACGTGCGAGCCTGCAGAGAGGAAACGGAAGAAAGAGGCTTTAACGGGAACGCCTTTGCTGCAGGTAGCGTGCGGCTACCAGAGAGCGGAAACGGAAAACTTCCGCTCTCCTCCGGTGTATGTGGTCCTCTCCTTCTCTGTGACTGTGTAGATGTGGGCCAGAAAAACAGGCGCTGGATCCTGGCCAGCCAGATTCTCCAGAAGAGTACACACTCTTAAACTTTTAGAAACGAAGCTGTGTCGTTCGCAGTTGACGATTGGGGCGGGCGGTTCCCACGCGTTCCTCTGCGAGCTCTAGGCTTACCTTTCGCTTCCTCGTTTTCCTTCCGCACGCCTCTTCACTCCTGGAAAGCGCGTCACGCGGACCCTCTCCAGAGCCGGAGACAGAGGCCGCGCGACAGCGGCTTTCCTCGCACGGCGAGTTCAACACATTTTCTCTCTCTTGATCTCTCTCGCAGTCCCGAAAACACCTGAGATCACGGCGCTCTACCAACTCGCATCGTGCTGCCTCCTCGTGCGTCTCTTCTTCCTCTGCCTGTTCCTCCTCTTCTTCTTCCTCTCCTTCTAAGCTCGCAGTGTCCAGACTGCCTCTGGGCGCTCCTTGAACTCTCCAGGAAAGGGAATCGGAGACAGAGGACGCGAGGCTCGCTGGCGACGCAGGCGGGCACGAGGCGCCGGAGAAAGGAGACGGGCCAAAGACGGGAGACAGGGGCGGGGGTGCGCGCAGCGCGCATGAGCAGCAGACGCGGCAGCAAGGCGCCGCAGCGCGCGCCGCCTCTCGCAGCGGCTTGTCGAACCAGGGAGGAAGAGACGACGGCGCGAAAAGAGGAGGGAGCGCCAAAGAGACGACGGCGAGCGCGGGAGAGGGCGGACATGGAGGAGGAGCAAAGGAGGCTGCGTCGGCGAGTACAGAAGAGAAAGTGCTCGGTGCGACGGAGACGCGAGCGGGAGAAACCTCCATGGCTGTGCTGCACTACTCAGGAATTTAGGTCTCGTCTTCTAGGTGTCGCCGACACGGAGAGAGAAGCCTGTATCTCTCGCCTCGAGAAGTCTGAGCATTTTCCTCTTTCTGGCAAAGGCGCGAGGTCACAGGAAAGTGGACCAATCAACCGGTCGAGGCCGGGGTGCGCGCGCCAATCACGAGAAGTTGGGGGAGCAAAGTTGTGTGGCCTCGAGGGTGCGGGGGAAGAAGGAAAACGAGACAAGCTACGGAGGCAGGGGTCGGGAAACAAGAATGAACACCAGTGAGAAAGAGAGGAAGAGCGGAGAGAGGGAGACGGAGGAGACAGGGAAGGAGATTTCGCGCGGCGGACGAGAAGAACAGGGCGCAGGGAGAAGCAAAGTCTTCTCTTCTTGGCCTTTTCAGGTCCGCACGAGCAGAGAAGAGAAGGCGTAAAAGAGAGGAAGGCAACCCCCAGTAGAGGCAAGTCTCCTTTTCAGGAACCGCGCTGTTACAAGCCCTCTCCGTTGCCCCTGTTTGCTCGACGGAGCAACCGAAAGCAGGAAAGAGTCGACGCACAAGGAGAGAGAGGAAAGAGAGAACGAACAGAATCAGAAGAAAGAGAGGGAGAACCCCAGCAGGGGAAAGGATGAGGAAGGGAGAAAAGGTGGGAGAAAGGGACAAAGGGAACAGAGAATGCGAGAGACAGCTACGCACACAGCTATATACTGGGAGCCTCCCAGAGAGGGAGACGGTGTCGAGTTGGACGTCGAGACGACCTGAAAACCTCTGGCTTTTTCTCTTCTCTTCGAAAGCAAGAGGGGGAAAGGAAGACGCGCCACATTCCAAAGCCAAGGGGCCCGCAGCCCGTGCCTCGGTTTTTTCAAGACAAAGAAAACGGTGGGAGGCGAAAAGGGGGGGAGGGCGCTCGAGACGACAGCGAGCGCGCTGACCATCTTCGCTCTTAACATGGGTTTGCTTTGAGAAAAGAAAGGCTAATCTCTCGAGGCGTCTGCTTCCTTCGCAAGACAAGAAAGCAGTTTCTTCAAAGGGGAAAATCCTCCTGCCAGAAATGTGTCGCGGCAACGTGGGCGCCGTACGCTTGTGTCATTCTAGAGGGCTTTCCCCAAGCGCTCCCGCCTTTTCTCACAGAAAAAATCGATTTCCTCGACAGAACCTACAAAGGAACAATGTGCCTTACATCTCTGGCAGCGAGTCGAAGGCTCCAACTCGCCTGTTTCCTGTTTCACCTTTAAAACGCTCATCTGTCGTTTCATACACCACTTTCACACTGCTCTTCGACGCTGGCAATTTCAGAAAAACAGCCTTTCTCTTTCCCGCGCAGCCACGCAAGACACGAGACTCCGTGGAATTTCCTATGCTCGTTTTTTAACATCCAGATCTCATTGAAACGCACGCGAACGACAAGTCTATATATAAAAAGATATAAAGATATATATATATATATAGGTGTACGAAGACACATAGTTGCGTGTAAAAGTCTGAGGTGGGCACACTGTGGACGGCCATCAGGTGTGTAGGAGAGCAGAAATGTAGATAATGAATAAAATTGTATACGATTAAAATAAATAATTATGCATGTGAACCATAATATTTATAGAAGTAATGCATGCCTTTATTCTAAGTGCATTGGTGCTGTCTAGACTGAGTTGGAGAACGGGTGTCGCGATTCATTACGACACATTTCTCGCGTTTCTCATTGGGAGGAGGATCTATTTGTGTCAGCAGAGTTGCGCAGGAAGGCAGTTGGGCCAAACCGTTGTGTGTATCAAAAACCAGAGCGTTTATGAACAAAACAAGGTCTAAAAGGAGTTGAACTCGTCTTTCAACTCGGGGACTCTTTTTGAACGAAAAGTGAGAGTCACGCGATGGTCATGGGCCGAAAAATCCCCGCCGATCGGCGCTCCTCTATCAGAACGGAATCTTCGCCAGAGGCACATATCCGTTGTTTTGTGTGGCTTTATGTGACCTTTCCCCAGCAGGGGCTGTTTGTCTCGGAATCGGGGGCGTGTCCGAAAGAGACCCAGATCGCCTTTCCTTCAAATCAACGCCTGTGACGGTCTGATTCCCCCCTATCCATTCATCTACCACTTTATATAGATAGATAGATATGTATGTATAAATGGAATGTTTGTGTTGGGACCGCCCATTTTAGAAGTGTCTCCAATCTGTCAGAGCAGAGACGTATATGCAGAGAAAATGACAAGAGTCGGCGAATCTCAGAGCTTCGCTGGTATTCGTGCACGCATATCCGTTTATCTGGTTCAGTGGTGCTGTTTCATAGGTGTGGGGACTCGCCCTTCTCCGCAGGTTATCTCTCTCTGCATTTCCTGTGGGCGTTTTGCGTGCAGCGTCTCGTCCCCATCCACCCTGAGCGTGTTTCTGGCTGCATGCACTGAGAGAGAGAGTCCATCGAAACGCATCGGGTTCCCGAGCCTCCATTTGTTAGCCTCTGTAACGGCGAAAAAAGCGAGGGGGGCAGAACAAGCGATGAAAGACAAAAAGAGAGGGCGAGAGGGAGACACGACTGCAGTTCGTGAAGGAGAGAGGCAGAGGGACATTTGCAGCAGACCCAGGCAGAGACAGAGTTTAAGAAGGGACAGGAATGAGCGGAAGGCGTGGAAAGTGGGAGGCACCGGATCGGTTCAACTGGAGACTGAATTCGCTTTCGCCGCAGCGTTTTGGAATCATTCATAGAAGTGTCGAAGGCGGAAACTGTGGCAGCCTGTCGGCGCCAGTCGGTCCACCCTATGTTTCCAGTTTTAGTTCCTGCATTCACGAGAAAGAAGAACCTTCCTTCCCAACTTCATGCTTAACAAAGGGTTATCTGCAGTCCTTGTCTCGGTAGAAAAAGTCTCTCCGTAACCTCCTCCCTCTCATGTGAAACGCTCGCTCCCACAATGGGGATCTTTTCTCTCTTGAGAAGCACCACGAACGCAGTTTTCACACGTATCGCTTATGGAATGTTTTCGCTGACTCTTCGCACTGGCATGGAGACGCGTCAGCCTCACTGTTTCATCGGTGTTTCCGCATTTCTCCGACGTTTTCTCCTTTTCCGCGACGACACACTCCTCCCCGAGTTTTTCACGTCTTGTAGAGAGCGCCCCGTCTCTCGCGTCCGACCCCTCCCAAAAGACACTCTCGGCTAGGGCTTCTCTCTGGTCTTCTCAGCGCCCAGATTTCTCTCTCCTCTCTCTGCCCCTGCGTCTCCGTCCAGCTTTGTACTCAGACCACAGCCTTTCTCCCTTTCAATCCCGTGTGGAAACTGGCCGATTGTCTTCCCAGATATCTCTGCTTCGGAGAGAAGTCGTAGAGGCCGCGATCGCCTCGCAGACAGTTTGCCTCTCGTTTTGAGTTGCCTTTTTCGCCCGGTTCCGGAGAACGTCCATTTTCTCCAACCTCCCGACCCTACCAAACTCCGCGCTGCTTGTTTTGCAGCTCTCTCATCCTCTGGCCTTGAATGTCGATCGCATTAAACACTACGCTGCCCCCACGATCGGAGTCAGGACAGGCGAAAACGTCGTCGAAACCTCCCCTGTCTTTTCCCAAGCTGTCTGCTCCTGCCTATCGCTCCGCCTCCGCTCTGTGTATGTGTGTGGAGTTACCGGGGCGCGAACACCATTCTCGTACTTTCTGGAGGGAACAGTGTCCGACCCAGACAGCTACCGAATATTCGGAAAAGCTGCTCTGAGTAACGCGTACAGCTGTTAATAGTGCTCGGAACTGAATCGCGTTCGGTCTTGGAAAACCGCCCTCCGAACCCTCCCTATAGGCAGGCAGGCGTCACCGTATATTCCGGGAACGCTCTCAAAGTTTTCCGGTTTTCTTCAGTCCGGATGCTTCATTTTCGGGGACTCCCAAGGCCCCCTGCCAGTCGGCGGCATGCCCGCACGAGTTCGTCCCGTCCCCGCGCGTGACGCAGGGGAACGGCCTGCCGTCTTGGTCGACGAGGGAAGGCGCCATGGTCAGATGCATCACGCACACGTCGCCCTCGAGGAAGAATCCCTGGAAAAGATGAAAGAGACAGCCGGACAGGAGAGACAGTGGCACGAGCGCGCGAGAGGCAGGACACGGGAAGTCCAGAGGAGGGGCACAACCCATGCGGGACAGCGGAAATACAAGGGGAGGTGTACGCGAGCGAGACGAGGAGACACTTGACGGGGCAGCCAGCTGCAGCACACGCGAGTCACGAGGGCTCCTGCCTAAATGCATATGGGGACGTACGTCGCTGCCCTAAGAGAGCGAGCTCTGCGACATTTCGAGGATCGAAAGAGAAAGAGAAGCGAACAGCGAGCGAGAGCCATGCAGGAATGCAAGGTGACGTGAGAGACGTAAGGCGCGAGAAAGAAGAATGAGACAGAGCGCCCGAAGAGGTAGACGGAGAAGAAAGAGACACGGATAACCCGCCAGCCTAGTTCAGAGAACAAAGCTCTGGAAAACGGCGCTGCAATGTGCCACACAACTTTTCCGAGGGTTTGAAAAGGCACAAAACGTCGATGCCGCGCAGAAAGAGGCTCACGCCTGGCGGTGAGTTGATCAGAGACGCGTGGGCGCATCTGTTCCTCTGTAAGGAAAAGCGACAGGCCTACGGAGGGTGCGCCGAGCTGGATGAGAGAAGACAGGGTGTCCAGAGGAAACTCCCTAGGGTTTCTTTTCAAAACCGAAAATCCGGCACCTCCCGTGAGGCTCGAGGTGCGGCAAGGCCACGTTCTGTCTCGGACGCCTTTCTACGGCTGCTGTCTACGTGGCATCGCAAAGCTTCAGACAAGGCCAGCCTTCCCGTTCTCGCCGCCTTTTCGGCTTCTTTGCGAGGCACTTACCGAGGCGCAGAGGCGTGTGGAAGGAACTGCCTTGTCGGCCACGCAAACCCACTCCTTGGTTTTCTTGTCCTTCTCTCTTCCAAATCCGACCGGACAGATAAACTGCACATTCGCGTACTCGAGGCGCTCACAGAAGCCAGCCTGGACAGCGGGAAGGGGCGCGCCCACGACCAGCGGAGACGCGCTGTCTCCTTTTCGGGAGCCCAGGTGTGGGGCGACAATCTCCCTGGCGCTCTGGGGAGGCAACTCGCGTTCTGGCAGCCGGTACCCAGTCGGGCAGGTCCAGCCCGGGGTCTCTTTCAGCGTCAAGACGCACTTGCCAGTCGCTGCCTGGAGCTCCGACCCCTCGCTGCAGAGGGCGACGCTCGGCGCGAATTCTTTGCGCATACATCGCGCGTCGCCAAAGGCCGCCGACGAAGGCCCTGCTGAGTGCGGAGGAGACGAAGGCGGCGAGCCGTCGGCGCAGACGAGAGTGACGGGTTCGACGTCCACCTGGGGACAAGCACAGACACAAGGATGCGGCGGAGAGGGGGCGGCTGCTTGACTTGGGATTCGCGTGTCGGGGGGTGTCCAGGGAGCACGCAGGAGAAGAGAGGAAAAGAGAGGGAGAAAGAGAGAGATGAAGACAGCAACTGCCCGACGGCGCAGACCGAGGCAGAGACGAACGAGCCAGAAGACGCGACACAGGCAAGAGGCATGCAGAACGCGGCAGAAGGCGAGAGAACGCGGCAGAAGGCGAGAGAAGGCGAGAGAAGGCGAGAGGTGGTGGCGAGACGGCAGTGAGACACAAACGCACAGGGCGTTTGGAGAGAAGAGACGCGCTCAAAAGGAGCGTTTTTGACCTGGACAGACGTGTGAAGCGAGGCGCACACACACGCGTCAGGAAGTGAGAGAGAGCAGATCAGCAGACGAGCGGGAACTGTGGCGAATCACTCGAGTGTGTGCCATTCCCGCCACATATGCAAGTGTCTCGATCTGCAGGCCCTTGTAACACGCGTGGGGAAAACGAAAGGAACGCGAGACGAACCGTCAGAGGGCGTGGGGTCGAGACCGTTGTGTGTTCCAAACCGGGGATTCACCTACTTGTTCACAGCGAGGTGTGAAAAAAAGATCATCGACAACCTGACCAGAGGGGCATCTGAGAATCGGCTTCTTCGTGCGGACTTCGACACACTCCTCCCTCGCCCCCAGCCCTTCCTTTCCCCGCCCTCGAGGTGCCGAGCCATTCTGCGAGCATTCTCCCGGCAGGACGGTCGGCGCGACGACGATGTGCTCTCTGCAGACGAGGCCAGACTCGGTCGCCTTAGTGAACGCGGACGAAAAGGGCGCGTGTCCTGCGCGTTCGCGGAGAGCCTCCCCTTGAGGCGAGACCCACGCCGCCTTTTGTGGCGATTCGAACAAAGACGACAGCTGCCGAGACGGGGGCGGAGAGCGGTGAAGCGGCAGGGGGGCCTGAGGCGTGTGTGCTTCCGCCGTCTTGGAAACCGAACTGGACGACGTCGAGGTCCCGGACGGCGAGCGACCGTCTCGGGAATGCGACACGAAACTTCCGGAGCCTTTGAGAGGCTGCGAACGTTTCCACCGGTCTGAGGACGAAAGTTGGAACGGGGAGTCGAGAAGAGTGGGGGGCCATTTCCGCTCCTGTCGCTTCGTCTGAGACTCGTGAGGCTCCGAGTTCTGACCAGCGCCCTCGTCGCTCGCCTCCAGGCGTCTCGCTTCACGACCCGCGTCGCTGTCCCCCACTTGCCCGCCTCGGCGCGGGCCTGGGGCGCCAATGGGGGACGAGAGGGCCCGTTTCCTTCCGGTCTCAGGCGAGACCTTCGCCTCGCCCCGCTGCTCCAGAGTCTCGCCTTCGACAGCCGAGGGAGGCGCGCTGTCCGGGGACGCCAGCGCTTCCCCGACCTCGTCTCGCTTCGCCCGTTTGTCCCTCTGCTCTCTCTCTTTTCGCTCGTCTTCGGTCCCCGAACTCCCCGAGCCACGCCCCAGGCCCCCGAGCGGCCGCCGAAGGTTCAGCATCTTCAGGCGCGAGGGAAACGCTGAATTTTGTTCCCCTTCATCAAACGAAGACGCAGTCGACGGAGAGGAACCAGGAAAAGCATCAGAGAACAGGTCTTCGGCGGCAAGAGTGTCTGGGGAGGCAAAGTGCTGCTTACGGGCTGGCCCTTTTCCGGAGTCGGAGGAAGGCGAGGAACGGGTTTCCTCGAAGACAGGCGACGGAGTATCGAGATCCTCTGCCGAAAGGGCCGAAGGAAAGCCGTGGATGTTATCAGGGAGACGCGACGGCGAAGCGTGTGCGGCCGCCGTGCCTCGGTGCTCTTCGAGGGCAAACAGGGATACTAACTCTCCATTTTCGCAGCCCAGTTCTGGCGGGCGCACCTCAACAGTTGCGCACTCCTTGGCTTGGCCCTGGACCGTCCGGGCTTTGCCTTCCGTCTCGAAGTTCCCCATTCCCGGGGCGCGTCGCTCCGAAAACGCGGCCTGCTGCATCGCTCGGAAGCCAGTGTCCCAGACACGTCCCCTTGTGAAGGCACCTGCAGCTTTCCAAGGGTCGGAGTCTTCTTCTTGTTCGGCTCGCTCGCCGTTTTTCTCCGGCCACCAGCTTTGCGCTCCTCCATCCTTGCTTTCCGGCTGCAGAGTCTGGAGGTCCTCGTCCGTGTCTCCGGGACACAGGTAGGTGGGTTCTTCCTCGAGCGTGCACTTTCCCGTTTCCTTGATGAATTTCCAGCCTTCTCGACAGATCGGAGTCGCCGCGTTGGCCTGGACGCGACGGCACATGTCGTCCCACCGGCTGTAGACGAATCCGGCGGGGCAGGCGGGTGTCGGGTCGGAGAGGGTTTCCCGGACGCATGCCTCGTCGACCAGCCGGGAGTCGCCGTCTGGGCACACCAGAACGGGAGGCGGTTTCCGCTTGGAAATGCACTCCAAAATACCCGTCGCTGGGTCTGGCGAGAGCTCCCAGTCTTCTTCGCAGACGGGAACGGGATCGACGAGCAGTCGCCGCTCGCACTGAAGGGGAACCTGCGTAGGCGAGACATCCGGAACCAAAATCTGTCCCCAGGCGGAAACAAAGCGCGAATCGACAGAAAGAAGACGGACGAAAAAGAGACGAGAAAGTGACGGGGAAATGTGCACTCAGGTACGGTCCGAGACCGCGCTCGTCCTGTCTGCGGAACGGACGGTAAATTGCACATGCGCAGGATGGACTGACAAGCAATGGGAAACCGTTCTAACCTGCTCGGCGTTGAGTTCGAAGCCGGGTGGACAAGACACTGCCGGGTCCTCGGCACCGTGGGAAACACAGAGGGCGAGAGTGGCGTCGAAAACGCCTTCTTTGCACGTTAAAAGCGGTTCCGTTTCGGTCAGTTTAATGCACTCCGACTCGGATCCGTGTTGGAACAACTGGAAAGCGTGCGTAGGGCAGAACGGAACTGCCTGGATCAAGTCCCGGCGCAGGCAGCCTTTCTCGTAGGGTTGGTAGCCTGACAAAGCAAGGGGACAGGGAGGGGGAGCCTTCGCTTCACAACAAACAAAGCTCGTTTGCGGCACTCTGTGCACCTTTCGAGGACCGAGAGCGGGGAAACACTGCGCTGCGCGACACAAACCTTCGCCCAGAGCAGACAAAAAGACGCCAGAAAAAACAGCCGTGTCCAGGTCACTGAAAAGACGGACTGCCCACGCAATTCTTCACCGCATTCTCAGGTAGCATTTGTGTGTGTGTGTATATATATATATATATATATATGCGCACATGCATGGATGCATACGCACGTATTCACATACATCAGTGTATTTTTGATACATGTGATCTACGTGGTAGATGCATGATCATGGTACACGCGTAATACGGCGTTGCATGCATGGACTGGGATGGATGTGTTGCTTCCACAAGTGAAATCCTCTTTAATAACACGTCGTTATCCCGGCAGCGTCGTTGTCTCCTGCAGTCGCCTTTCCTCGATAATTAACCAAAATCGTTTTGAGGGTTTGTCCGTGAGTTGGAGAGTGACGCTTTCACTCACCGGCAGGACAGGTTCTCTCTGCGGGGACTTTGTCGACAGAAATGCAGTTGCCGTCTTCATTCATATAGGATCCATACGGACAGGAAGGCTGAAGACAAAAACAGTCCCGCGAAACTACTGCCGATCAGAAGAACCTCCAACGGTATGGCGACGTCGTGGAAAAAACACCTAGATACATGCAAGCGCATATATATATATATATATATATATATATATTGATATAAAAGCATTAGCCTATATGTGTGTCTCATGGGCACGCTTCTTCCCAGCTTCCCCACACAAACACAACCATAAACTTTGACCAGTCATGACGCGCATATATATATATATATATATATATATATATATATATATTTATACATATATCGATGAACGCGTTTCTATCGCCGCAGATATATATATATATATATATGTCTATAGATATAAAGATAGATAGACAGGTGTACGTGTATGTGTGTCGAGTGTGCTTGACGTCAAAAGGGTACCATGGGGGGCCGAATAACTTTTTTCTGGCACTTGTTGAAGACAAGGTCGTAGTCTGGCGGGCACTGGAAGCTCATTTTTCCGAATATAGGGTCCGGGAAGGCGATTTGTTTCGCGACTTCGAGGACCGGTGTCTGCATGAGCACACTGTCGATCTGTTTCTTTTTGGTTTTTCCGGCACTGCTGGTGTCTTCTCCAGAGGACGCAGAAGACGGCCCCGCTGATGCGAAGAGCACTCCGGGAAGGAACGAAAGGCAAGGGCCGGACTTTTTCGAGTTCGACAAACGAGCGGAGAGGTTCGAGGGACGCGTTGATGGGTTTGGGAGGGATTCCAGGGAAGGCAGCGAGTGGTGCCCGCAGTTGCGGCTGTTCGGTAGACCGGGAGAGACGGAATTCGGAAACGGTCGAACCCGTGCCCCTGCAGACGGTTCTCGCGCCTTCAGAGGCACCCACTCATGACCACTGGAACGAGGAAACGGATCCATTGGCATTGCAACTTGCTTATTCAGGAAAAGGAAAGACAAAGAAAGTAAAAGAAGCAGACAGAGAGTTCCGAGTGGCGCGCTAGCCAAACTTTGAGGAGCCGCACCGTTTATCAGTTTCAACCTCTCGCTTTTGTGTGGAGAAGGAGGAGACGACACATGAGAAGAACTACTGTGCGGCAGCGCGTGGAAGGTTGACACTTCGCTTTTCGCGCTTTGCGTGTTGACGTTTTCACGAGTTCCTAGGTTCGCCTTCCCGGAAAAAGGACTCGGCACCACCATCGGCTGTTTCCTGGAAGGACAGGAGGGGGACGAGTCGAAGGCGTTCGACTCCTGCGCCATGGTCTCTTCAGTTGCTCCTTTATCAGCTGCCTGAAACGATCCGCAGCGAGTTGAGAGACTCGCGAGGCAGAGACAACTTGTGCTTTAGAGGCACTTTTGCGGAGAGTCACAGGCGACGGCGGTAAAGAAACACAACAAGTGGGCACTTTGCAACTCGCAATTTCTGCCCGGCCTGACGTGACAGTGGAAACCTGTTCTCACACGGTCCTTCGCGGACGCGCTTGCTCAATTCATGCCAAAAACACTCTCGACCTGTACAAACGCATACATTTACTCGCGCGCATACCTAACCGAAACCTTACAATGTACAAGAATACACATATGTAGATCCATTTAGCTGCGGTAAAATCCGGGAGCCTGAGTTCGTCGACTTCCCACAGAAAGACGATTTGATTGAGGAAACGATTGCGTCTCAGGAGTCTCATGAAGTGGCGGATCGCAAATGCGTCGTTTTGCGTTGTTGGAAAAACTTTGGAACCGGATTCACGCAGGTACCAGCATCTATTTACCAGCGTTGAGAGTGATCCATGTGTAAAACTATTCGTGTATACACATACGGATGCAGACGCATGAGGTAAATGGAAATACACAAATATCTGCCTACAGGGACAGCGCCTTCTTTTCCGCACAGCAGCTCTTCACCAGTCGAGTTTCGTTTTCGGATGGGTTACGACTGAACGATTGCTCGGAGAGTGGAAGTTGAGCATGGCCATGTGGAGATCGGTCGCACGTTACTGCGCCGTAACCCCGTCAATTCCTTTGAGTTTCACACTTGGGAGCCCACACTGCTCCCGAAACGTGTGGAGCGAGCAAAGTAGGAAAAGACGTCAATGGTCCTCAGAAACGAATACCTCATCCGAGGAAAACAGCAATGAGGCAGCGGGAAAACAGAAAAAAACACGGAAAACCCAACGACAAAAACGAGTAGACTACCCCATCTCGCAAACTCACGCGGCGCAGAGAAGCACCGGCAAAACTTCGCCAACTATGTTACCTGGTTAAGGAAAGAGCGACAAAAACGGGTGCTAGAGGCCGCGGTTTTATACTCAAACTGAAAGGCACCAAGTGACCCGACAGAAATTCAGGTAAGGATGCATCCTGCTCACGACAATCCCGTTCATGAGAAGCCGACAAGACTCTGTTTCGAGCGAAGAAATATCAAGGGGCTCCCGCGGCTTGGAACCGGGATTTTTCGTGGATTCCTTCCTTCGTGCAGTCTGCGGAAGACGAACACGCGCCGCGTTTACCAAAACGGCAACTTCGTTCAAGATGTACGAACTTCTAGCTGCCTCGCATGAGCGGAATGTAGGCGGGAATCTCCACACGTTGTCGGTAGTTTTCCATAATTCGGTGGATGTGCAAACAAACAATGACAGAAGGTGCCAGAGAGACAATGGCAGCTTTCGGGTGGCCCCTGGTAAACAATCCCAAGCCTGTTCGCCGACAAACGTTTCTCTTTGTGTGAAACACGGTCGTGTGCAGTTGCTCACGTAAGCGAATCTCGGATTCGGCCCTGAAGCGAAAAGGAGTATTTATTGCACATAGAAAATGAATCGACATGAACGTTTGTAGATTCCTTGAATGACTGCTAGCGTTTGCGAGGGGGGAAACACGAAAGGAAACTCAGCCACGGTGTATTCCCTAGAACAAGACACTAGGCATAAACGAGGAAAAAGCACTCGACATTCGCGTACAGAAGAGTCAAAAAACGGCGCGCCTCCCACGTGCTTTGCGTCTTTTTTGATAAGCGTCCTCTCAAAAATTCAAGTGAACTCAAGCGTGAGACCGCCTGGAGTTCAGCCGCAACGAAACCACGAGGGCTGCTGGAGGGCCGTGTTGCCCAGAGAGTTTGAAGTGTTGTCGCACCTTTCTCAAGAGGACATGTTGACACGCACTTGGCAATGGGGCTACCGAAAACAAGTATGCTACAGAAGGTGGGCTGCAGCGCATACATATACAAACGATTTCCAGATGTATCGATATCCGCCATGTATGTGTGGAGATTCCTCAGTCTCAGTATTTCCATAGCGGCGTTAGAAGGTATGCCGACATCCTCCGTCGGCCTACTGGGCCAGTGCATCAAGGCACGCGCTATTTGTCTATTTTAAATTGCTGGCCTTGAAGTTTCTGTCAGACAGCCTTCCACGTTTACCGGTATGCGGAGCCCTGGCGTGTAGCAAGCTTTTTTTTGTCTGTTTTCCGAACGGATTTCGTGCCAAGGCTGCAGCTCGCAAGTTGGATTATCCAGACACACCCGCAAGTAAATCATCTGGCAATAAAGGACAGGAAATGAATCGAGTTTCTGTGCGTGTCAAACGTATCCACAAGTTTCTCCTGGAGCTGCGCGCCTCTCTTGCCTCGTGGTAGATGAGAATTTCAACCTACAGGATAGCCTACACTAGCACTGTATACCCTCAGAGGGCTCAAAGTGACATGGCGTTCCGCCTGGTTCTAAGGATCTGTGGTAGAACAGCATGTTTGCACCTGTGCGAGAAGCCGACTCAGACTTCTCACAGCACGTGCGCCGGGGAAACGAGATATTGGTCCCCCCAAACGATGTCTGTGTATGAAGCGTTTCTTCTCAAAGGGCTGCAGATTCAAAAGTCTGTCTGAGAGTCGCTCGACAGAACTCGAAGAATCGAGATCTGCAGGGGAGAATCTGAGCAACGCTTTCCGAAGCGGACTGGAAGCTACTTGGTCTCAGGCCCCCACCGATTCCTGTTTTCCTATTTCGAGGAGAATTCCTCGTATTCGTTATGAATTGAAGGAACGAGAGGGCGTTTTTCTTGTCGCGCAAATGGTAATTCCCGGGTTTTTCTCGAGCGGGGGAAACCGCTTCGTCGCCTTGTTGTCTCATGCTCGGAATGTCGACGGGCAGAGGTCTGCCAAGACGATCCCCCACGGGTTGACGCAATAAGAGCGGCGAAACGATCGCAGTATTCTAACGATTCAGAACCAACAAAGGCGCAGCATGAGAAATCTGGGATGCGCCTGCAGACTCTCTCGCCTTTTTGGTCACACAAGAAAGCAAAGAAAACGTCCTTTCTTGCAAACGGAACATACTGAGCAAGCACGAGCCTGGCCGACAGAGAGTGCCACCGTATGTCGTTCGTCGCGGCAGGCTGCACGAAAAGCCTGCCTAGTTGTTTTACTCGTGCGTAGCTTGTTGCCACCAAAAATCAAGAAGCAAATCGCTGCTTCGAAAATCTGGCAGCGAGCTGTGTGCGCTTCACATTTCCCTCATTGCTTCTTCAACCGCCCGACGGAGGGGCACCATTCAGAAGCCTTCTTCTATTGAGTCGAGGCCGTGAGGTTTTTGTCATGTCATGTCTGTGATCTCGCCTGTCCTGACTGTTCTGACTCAAGTGAAGAGGGCGTCGAGTAGGACAAATAGTGCGAGAGGTAGCTCTGTGTCGCTTTAAACTGTCAGGACGTTGCTTTCCCGTCCGTTTCTTCGCCGCAGAAAAACGATAGAGTCGAAAGGGCCGAACGCGCTCTGGATTCTTGTCAGGCTCGGACTGTTTTTGAGCGTTTGGTGTTTGCTCTTCGAGCGGGAATCCATAGAAGCACAAGCGCGTCAACCCTGACTTCCTTGTTTTCAAGCCGTTTTCCGCGGCCATTTTCTGTGCTCCCAAGAGTCAAATACGCCATGACAAGGGGCCAGGGGGTTTCCCGTGTCGACGCTGGTGACCGTGGAAGCATCGAAAGGAAGAAACACTCTCTACGTCGAACCGGCCAACGCGCGGTTTTGTCAACGACTTAAACAGACGGCCAGAACGGCATCTCTCTCTCCGCAACTGGAGTCAGGGTGACATGGCCGAAGCCGCAGAACACATGCTCTAAACCAGGAGTGTTGCTTCCAACGAGAGACTGGAACAGATCTTCAAATGAGTCTGGGAGACTCTCTGTTCTACGTAAATAACCAGAACAATCCTTCTGGGATTTTGAGGTTCCAAGGTTTTTGCTTTAGACCTGTAGCAGAAGTGCCAGTGGCATGCACAGAATGCAGAAAACAATTCTAAGCCTTGTGCATATTCGAGCCAAAGAGCAAGGAAAGGAAACGACGAGATAAACTGGGAAGGTATTTCAGCAGTGGACGCCATCTGTGCGTCTTATGTTGTCTCTCTTCTTCACCCTTCATTTAGGAGAGTTGCCGAGTCGCTCCCCCCCCCCCCTGACCCCGTCCATTATCGTACGTTACGGATATTCACTCAATTGGCAATCGTGCCTTCGCACTCAGAAACAGTGAATATTCGGTGTTCCACCAGCTGGTGTCTAGGTTCTTGAACGCATGCCTCTTTGGTCGCATTCCCTATTGCGGCACCCCTGAGACGGATCGAGTTTTCTCTCGTCTCTCTTTCTCCCGTCTCAGGCCGTCCTCTCGTTTCGGCTTTTTTTTTCTTCTTGCTGTCTCCGGATGCTTCGGTGCTTCAGCTTCTGACGATGTCAAGTCCGTCCTCTGTGTTTGAAGCGCTACCGGCGGTAGCCCGTCCTCTCGCTTCATCTTGTGTCTCTTCGACTCCCTTTTCCCCCTTTCCCTCTCTTTCCTCATCGAAAACACCTAGCCCACAGTCGCCCTATCGCTTACCATCTCCCTCTGCTCCATTATTGTTGCGCCCCTCTCTGTCACTCTCTTCTTCACGGTCTCCTCTGAGTTCCTCCCCTGCGTCCTCGCCAGCGCCTTCCTTTGCTGATTCTTGGCCCCCCAGCCAAAACCACGAAACGGGCTCAGTGACGACTGGAAACCTCCCCCGCTCCACAGCGGGCGAAACATCAGAGACCACTGACGACATGCCGCATGATGGAAGGGTAGCACAGCGGCACAGGCAACTGACCGGGGCGGCAATCGGAACGATAGGGGACGAAGAAAGTTCAAAAACAAGCGCAAATCCAAAGAACGACGAGAGGGCAACAGGGCTTCCAGGGCGTTCTGCAAATGCTGCAAACGTCTTGACATGTGCTTGCGTTCTTCCGCCTCGTTCAACGCCTCCCCAGGCCTGTCCCTCTTCCATTCACCATCCACCGGAGGTTGCACCAGCTGTGCTGCCAGGAGATAAAGAAGTTCCCCTCTTAGTGCCCCTAACAGACAGTCTTTCCTCGCAGCCTTCGCCCGCCTCTTCCTCACTGGTTCCTTCCTCGCCCCGTCCATCCTCTTCTTCCCCTCCTTCCTCACGTGCGTCTTGCACTTGCTCGTGTTCCTTCTCTTCTGCCTCCCCCGCGTCCCCTGCTGTCACTTCACGCTCTCCCTCCTCGGTTTCTCTCGCTGCCTCTCTCTCCTCTTCATCTTATTCCCTCGCCGTTGCTGCTCTTTCTCCACCTCGACCAGCGGGCTCACTCTACCACGCGCCGGCTCTGCAGCGATCCCTCTTCCGTGGCTCGGCTGATTCAAACCCCAGACCTCAACCGCCCTCTCACTCGCCGCTGCCTGTGCCACGCCCTCTCTGCACCCAATCCTCGCCATTCCCGTGTTCCTCTCTGCCCTCGATGTCTCCTCTCCCACGTCCTCTGAAGAAGGCCTTCCTCCCGCCTCCGTCTGTGTCGTCTCTCCAGTGCGATCCACCCGCTTCGCTGGCTCCCTTTTCTTCTTCTGCGTCTCAAAAGCCTTGCGGGAGGGGCCAGGCACCTTGCGCATGTCCTCGTGATCTACGCTTCGGCAGAGAGAATCTTGTTCCGCCTTTCCAACTCGGATTCCCCTCTGAAGCGCTCGTCTTCCCCCCCGTCCTGTTCTCGTCACCGACGAAACAAGACTGCTCTGCACGGTCCGCACGTCTTAAGCGCTCCACGCAGTGGCTGGCAGAGTCCCCCGCTCCAACGCTCCCTTCTTGCTCCAGTCCCTCTTCATCTGCTCCGCTTCCAGTCACCGGGGACGGTGCCGGTACAGACCGGCGCCTGCATGCAGATATACCTTCCCCCTCGTGTTCGACAGCGTTTTCGGAGTGTCTAACCGCGTCGATCGCCAGCGACGAGAGTCTCCATCTTACTGCGCCTGCTGCGAAATCTCCCCTCCTTCCGCCCACTCCCTTCTCCCCTTCCCCGTCGCCCCCTTCTGCTTCTGCCGTTTCTGCATCCGCTTGTTCCCCGTCTCCGTCGATGCCTTACTCTTCTTCTCTCTCCTGGTCCGCGCCTTGTGCTTCCTCACCTTCCTCGAGTCTGGATATTCCTTCGCCAGCCTCTGCGAGACGCCTTTCGTTTCCGCCTGACTGTTTGTCTGCTTCTAGCGATCCACTGGCTGCGTCCTCTGTCCGAGGCCATTGGGGTGCGTCGGCGGAGCAGGATGGCAACCAATGCGGGGCTTCCGTCGCGTCGCAATCCTCTGTCCCTTCTTGCGAGAGCGACGCGTCGGGCCGAGGCGAGCGCCTCGCGGCCCCCTGTTTGCCCCATCCGTCTCCGCCGCAGGTGCGGCACGTCCGATTCTCTGAAGGGAGAGAGGAGTGGCTGCTCTCCGAGGCTGCGTCGATAAACAGCATTATTGCTTTGAGCGACGAAGGGCCTTCTTCTGCGGTTCTTCTTCCTGCAGCTTTCGGATCGAATTCGCCCTCGCATCCACTCTCCTACGAGGAACTCACCAACAGTCTCCTCGTCTTTCCTCCGTCCCCTGCATCGTCTGCATCCTCTGATGCTTCGTTTTCTTCTTCCTCTTCCCGAGCCTCTTTCGCCTGTGCGGGACTTGCCTCTGTGGCTGCCCCAGCTCCTGCGGCGTTTCCCTCTTTCGCTGCTTCGTCGGCCTTCTCTCCTTCCTACCCTTCGCCCTCTTTTGCGAGAAAGGAAGCGAAAGAGGCGGCGGCGCTCTGTGCACCAGCCCACCAATGCGCTGGAGACGAAAAACGGAACGGGACGCACCATCTGGACGACGTGGACTGGCGGTGTCTCCCCGTGGACAGGTGGTCTACATCGAGGAGGGTGCAATCACAGAGGGGAACCGCAAACGAGGAGCCAAGCAGAGACCACAAACGTCATGGAGAAGCAGGAACAAAACCCCTGAGCGCCGGCAACATCCCACGCGACGCCGACTCTGAGAAGAGAGAAGACCGGATTCAAGCCCCAGAGAGAAACGGAAGAATGGCCCAAGGGGCTACACCTGACGGTCAAAGTCGAGGAGGCGACGACGCTTCTCCGAGACACAGACAAGCAAGGCCGGGAGCGCCTCTCGTCCGCAGAGAGGCACGAGAGATCGCGAGTGAAGGGAAACAGGTGGAATGTCACCTTCTTTTCGGCATGTCGCCCTTGAGCAGAACTTCTGAGCCCTCGTCTGTTCTCTCTCCATCGTCCTCTCTCTTGGGCGAACCGCGGCTCGACAGGAAACAAAGCGACAGCGTCTCGACGTTTCCTCCTGTTGCCCGTTCATCTCCCCCTTTGCCTGCCTCCGCTTCCTCATCTTGCTCGGCCGCGTCCAGTTCTGCTCCTCTTTCTGCCAGGTCGATCGCTCGCCTCGACAAGGTGCCCTCGAAGACAGCGGCGTCGTCTCCTCCCGCGTCGTCTTTGAGCAGTCTCGTCTTTCCAAAGTCGAACAGTTTTCCGCAGAGGCAGCCGGCGTCTTCCGCTGTGCCGCGGGGCCTCGAGGGCGGTCCAACGGGCCCGAGCGAGGGAGGCCGCGGAGGCGAGGAGACACCCAGCCGGACAGGCAGATACAGCGACGTCGCCCCAGGGGCCCGCGAATCTACGCTGGCACACGGGGAGACAGATCGAACCGCGGGCATCTACAGGGAGAGGACGCGAGCGAGCGACGCGGCTGTGGAAACCCGCAGGTCGAATGCGACCGCCACCGGCACGGTCTGTGCTCTGGACAGCGTTCGCGCGCAGGGGTCCACGAATCTCGACGCTTCGCTCGACGGCCCACACACTGGCAGGCACCAGGCCCCTGAGACCAGCTGTGTGTCGAGTTTTGTTCACAGCCCCTGCGGTCGTCAGCTTCCAACTGCACAGTCAACACGAACAGATTTGTTCGTCGACTCGTCTCTCTCGGCAGAACCATTGGCAAGGCCTCTGTCTCCGAAGGCCTCGCATCCTTCTGTCCCTTCGGGCGCTTCCTTCGCGTCTGCCGCTTTCTCGCCGGGGACGGCCTGCCGGCGCCATCGAACTGTCCCAGCTTGCCTCGAGCGAGGCGGGCGCCTGGTGACTGTTCGAGGCCCCGATGGCAACACCCGGCAGCAGTCTCTGCACGTTCCGCCGGCGTTGACAGCTCAGCCTGGAAAGTCTTGCTTCAGACGCACCTCCTCCTCGAGTCTTCGCTCTGAGGCATCTCCTCGTGCCGCCTCCCGTTCGGCTCGGATTCCACATCTCGCCTTCCCTCATTTCTCCCTCCTCGCCGCCTCTCCGTCTTCGCGTCGTGCCTCCTTTTCCTCTTCCTCGCCGTCTACTTCCTCGATGTCTTCGTCGATGTCTTCTTCCTCGCCGTCGCTTGCCCGACTGCTTCGGAGGTCGTTGACGCTGCGGCGCTGGACCACACAGGGCGAGGCGAGCGCAAAGGACCGAGAGGAGCCTGAGCGTTTGAGAGACACTTGGAAGGCGACGCCGTCCTCGCCTGGCCTGCCAGTGCCTGTGGGCTTTGAACAACCCTCCGCGAAAGAAGCTTCCAGCCGGGTGGTTTCCTCGCTCGCTCTCTCCCCGTCCTCACAGCGTTCGAAACCGCCCCGCCTTCTGTTCGCTCCTTTCAGCGGCGGCCACGCCACCCGAGGTGGGAGAGCCTGGCTTCTGAGGAAGGGCGGAGCTGAGAAAGACGCTGAACGAGCACAGAACAGTGCACAGAAATGCGGGGAGAAAACCCTGGACAGAGAAACGGGCAGCGGAGAGAGCGAAGCCGAGAGAGGCCGGTCGCGGCGAATGTTTGGCGCATCTGGAGAACCCTTCAGCCAGGCGCCTTTCTTGATTCCGGCGATTCACGGTGAGGAGACCCCGGCGTTTGCTTCACCTTCGGCACGGCTCGGCGAGTTCGTGGAAGCGCCGCGAGAAGCGCCAGCAGGCAGCCGCGCGTTTCTTCTTCCTCGGCAAGGCACAGGCATCTTCGACCTTGCAGCTCTGGACGAAAAAGATTTTGCTGCTGAGCACCCTGAGAGGCTCGAGATCTCCCCTCGCCTTCGGCCGCCGCATGCAGACGCCGCGCGCGAAGTCACGGCAGCGCGCGAGGCAGAGGGCGGTGGGAAGCGAACGCCGGGATGTGCAGAGCAGAAGCAAAGAGGCAAGGAGGAGGGAGGAAGAGGAGACAGAAGTGGAGACAGTGAAGGAGAAGAAAGAGACGAAGACAGAAACGAAAGTGAGTTGCGCTTCCCCCGACCAGGACGGGAACAGAGAGCTAAAGCCCTTTTCTTCTCTCCACCTTTGTTCCGCGAAAGAGGTAGGCGACGCCACACAGTTTCAGCCGTTCCCTTCTTTCACGCCGCTCGTGCTTCGGCCGCGTCTCTCTCTTCCTCATTTCCTTTCTCTTCTCCCTTGGCATCGGCGTCTTTGCCGATGGACTTCAGCTGGCCGCGAAGTGCAGCCTCGCAGGCGTCGGCGGCGCCGCACATTCAAAACCAACCGCCTTTCTCTCTCCTCAGAGACGACCCTAGTGGCGAGCGCCCGTGGCAGACACCGGTCCCGCTGGGGGGCGAGCGAGCGGAGACAGAGAGACAGTTGCACGCTGCAGGGAGCGGGAGTCCCCGCGAAGAACCTCGGTCAGAGCAAGCGGACGACGCCTCCCAGGATTCGTCCACCGGGCCCTCTTCGCCCGGTTCCCCTGCCATCCACTTTTTCGACGTGGCGACATCTCAGGGAGCGCAGGACTGAGAAGGGGGGCAGTGAGCCAGACGCCGGGGCGCGTCGAGGCACGGGAGTATTGAGGAGGGAAGCGAGACCAAACAAACCGGGCACAAGCGCAGAGGCCAGCAGAGGAGACAGCAGGGGACGGGAGAGACAGCGAAAGAAGGATCGTGACACAGAGAGGAGAAGAAAGGTGATACATGCGCGAGCCCACGGATTCTCGGGGCGAAGTGGGAGAAGCTTTGACGGGTCCTCGGCTCTCCCTGCAGCTACACACACCGGCCGGAGTACAACGACAGGCCTAGCCTTAGAGGGGGGAGCCTCTACTGGGAGGCTACCTGAGCAGCGATACAAAGCTACAACTCAAGCTGAACGATTACATCGGCATTCCTTCCTGCGTAGTTTTCTGTATCTCGTGTGCATTCCTGTTGATACAGATACGCACAGGCGAATAGATCTCTATGCATACATATGCGTGTAGGTACAAGTGTGAATACGTCGAGCATGAGAGTCCTAGACGAGCGGAGTGAGAGACTCGGCACCTGTCTTCTTCAGAGCTTTCGGCCGCCTAGAAGTCTAACGGCTAAAACCTTGCCGCAGTGAACAGGCTGACACACGAAAGCAAATGGACGCTAGACAGCGTCACCCGTTTCACTTGTTCAGAAAAGTGGATTACATGCCCATAGAGTCTACAGAAAATCTTCATAGTTAACAATGCAGATGCATGCATATGTCAACGCACGTGCATGTTCATACACATGAATGTGCCTGTGGATCTGCCGACCTGCAACAGTTTACTCTGTCCTCTGTCTTTGGCGAGTCGTCTCTTTCGACATCAAGGAAAATGCATGAGGGGCAGGGCAGGCAAATCTTCTCAGAGATGCACGTGTCGCCGGAAGTCCGTTTGCGCATGCAGCGGTATGAGCAACGGTTCACGTTCGTCGCTCTCGGCCGTCGACTATCCTTCTGCGGCCTGACATAGGATGTATCCTATCCCCCGATCTGCCTCGTCTCTTACTCTCTCTTTCTGCCTGTCTCCCGCCTTTCTAAGCTGTTTCTCGCACCCATTGCTATGCGGTCTCCTCTCCCTCGTGTAGCATTCTCTCTTTCTCTCTTTCGTCAATTGATTTCGCGCTGTGAGTTCTTCTCCTCTGACTCTCGCCCTTCTCTGTCTTTCTTTGGTGCATGCACGGCACATTATGTGCGCGAGGCAAGACCATTTTCGTGACCGCCTGCTTTAAAAAAGCGAGGCGGTCTGCATGCACATGCAGATACACTTCGCACCGTCGAGCGAAAGTCTTGCACGTTCGTTCCTGACGCTATGAAAGCGTCGGGAAAAGTTTATCATGACGGAGAACTCAACCAAGGAGACATATCCGGAGACATGCAGCACAACGGATATATGCGTATGCATGAACACTTAGTTGGACAAAAAAGGCATGCACAGAAAAATGATGCATGCAAAGAGGTGTACATCTACCGATCTCTTGAATGACACAACGAGACACCGTTGTAAATATAAAAAAGATTATATGAATATATTATATATATTCATGTACGTTGGAGACGTATGTACACAAACCTGCCTGATTTGAGATGCACCCAGAGATATTTCCCTCAGCAGTTTTACTCTTTTGCTATTAGTGAGGTCGACGCTGTGGTCCTTCGCGTCAAGATCTAAACGAATGGGTTTCGGATGCAGGCGTGAGAGAATCAAGAGGAAAAACGAGGTCGAACTCTGCGAGCGGGACGCGTTTTGCTGAGGCGCACTGCAAAGGGGACGAGAGAAAGAAGAAACGCGAACGACAAACACTGTAAAAGGAACGCGTGCACGAGCGTTCGCGCGACGCCAAAGCAGTGCACAGCTCTCTTCCTCAGAGGTCTTTGGGTTTTGCGGCAAGCATGCGAAAAGGATAGGAGAAAGCCGGTGGCGTAGAGATGCGCGTGTTAATTGCTTTCTCTCGGTCAGCCCGTCCGAAACGTTTCGCTCTCCTTGGCGCCGACCTCCTTCGCCACTGGTTCTTCTTTTCCTGACTCTCCACCTGATTTGCACGCAGTCCCGAAATACCGGTATCCTTCGGATGTGCCTTGTCCCTCTGGTTTCCGCTGTCTCCTCAGCCGCCTCTCACTTCTCTTCGTTCTCTCCGTCGCCGTCACTTCTTTTGTCGTCGCCTTCTTCCTCTTCCGCTGCGTCCTTCTGTTCGTCGTCGCTATCCTGTCGTTTTTCGCTCTCCTTCAGCCACTGGTCCGCGAGCGCGTCTTGCCAGCTTTGCGTTGCTTGGCGCGAGGCCGCAGCGTCGTGCAGTCGGTCCAGGAGAATTTTGACAAAGGGCTGGTCGGGATTCTGTACCTGTTTCTTGACGCCTTCTGGAATGACTTCGTCGATGAGTTGCATGTACTTCTCAGCATCGCTCGGGTCTTCTCTGCCTTCCACCGGCGCTTCCTCCGTTCCCTGGCCTTCTCGGCCTCTCTCTGAGGGTTCTTCGTCCTCTGCTTCTTCGACGGCGGCGAGGCACTGCCTCTTGATCGCGTCTTCTCGCGCCCGCTCGCGCGCCTCCTCCTTCTGCTCCTCCGCGGCTGTCAACTTCACGAAATACGCATGCAGGAGAGACCGGAAGCAGAGATCTTGCAAGAGCGGCACGGGAGCGATGCTGCGCGCCAGCGAGCTAGAGAACTTTGCTTTCAAGGACAGAATGTACGGGTGATTCAGCACGTCGTAAATCCCGTTCTCCCGGCCCAACCGACGAGCCGGATCGGGCGCCAGCAACTGCTCGACGAGTTCGCGCGCGCCGGGCGGGAAGTGCGGCGGAAAATGGAGATCGTGCGCCTGTACCTGACAACGGAGCGCAGGAAGGCAAAGGGGAGACTCGAGAGGGGACAAGGAGGCAGCGAAAAAGAGACAAGAGAGACACGACGGAGAGAAAAAGAAGAGAAGAGAACGACGAGATGAAGCAGGGAGAGGGAAGAGAAAGAAGAGGCAAAGACAGAGACGACGAGAAAGAAGAGGCAAAGACAGAGACGAAGAGAAAGAAGAGGCAAAGACAGAGACGACGAGAGAGACGAAGAGAAAGACGACGAGAAAGACGACGAGAGAGACGAAGAGAGAGACGAAGAGAAAGACGAAGAGAAAGACGAAGAGAGAGACGAAGACGGAGAGAAAAAGAAGAGAAGCGAACGACGAGATGAAGCAGGGAGAGAAGAGAAAGACGAAAAGAAAGACGAAGACGGAGAAGGCAGAGAAAACCAAGGATGAGAAGAAACCAAGAAGACAAACACAAATACGGAAACACGGTTGCGGGGAAGGAGTCGACGAGGGGGAACGAGCTCAGCAGACGTGAGGGAGCGCGTGGGAACAGAGGAAGGGAAGGCACACCGCGCGGAGGAGCTCCATACAAACGCTCCAGGCAGACCCGCCCCAAGAAGAGAAAAGAAAACGGAAATTGCAAAGGAACGGCTTATGACCTTGAGGAAGATGAAGTAGTTTGTTGACGCGTCGAAGGGAGGGTTGCCTGTGGAGAGACATCCGACACACGCCGTCATCATCGTTTTCGCTTCTGAGCGCGTTCTTCCGGCTAAAGCCCAAACGACGCCGTATCGTTCCAGTGCATGCAGTTCACCTCCGCCACGCGACTACACAGTGACCGTTTTCAAACGTCCCCATCTCGGCCTTCGTGTTGAGGCGCGAAAGCGAAGGAAAAAACGAGGGGAAAAGGAGAAATAGACGACAAGCAGAGGCGTAGGAGGAAGGGCAAGAGGCCGAACGCGCCCCGAGGAAGAAAGCTCCAATGGGGAAAATGGAACGAAAAAAAACAGGGAGGAGAATGGAAGAAGGCAGAGAGGCGAAACCCCGATGGTAGGCAATGAAGACGAGAGACAAAAGGAAACCCGCTGGAGGTGAAGGAGCGACGAAAAGCAGGTCGAATCGTCAGGGGGTCGAACTCGCATCCTTTCTGTTACTCTGTCTCTCGTGTACCTGTAAGAATTTGGTAAATCGTGCATCCTAGACTCCACAGATCTCGCATTTTCCCGCTGTCTTTGTTCTGGACTGCCTCCGGGGGCATGAACTGCGGAGTGCCGATGTGGTGCGCGAAGGAGACACGTGCCGGCCTAGCAGTCAAATCCGAAAAAGGACAAAAGCGCGAGAATCCTCAAGCTGCTGCTTCGTCCGCATGTGTGGGGTGCATGCAGAAGAGAAAAAAGAGACCGCTATAAAACGGCGACGAGCAGTGTGACCCCCACACGAGGCGGCACGACGCGTCCCGCAGAAGACAAGAATCCAAGGCTTCACTCTTTCGTCATATAGGCACACGCTTCTGAGCCGAAACGCCAGTCTATCACCCTGCCTTTCTCTAAGTGCCATGACACAACTACCTACCTTTCCACAAACACCAAAGCACACTTGGTATTACGCTATTTGCTACACCTGTGTGCATAGATCTATGTAGGTGTCTCTTTTGTAAGACGTTTTTGAGGCATGCTTCACCTTATGAACGGTTTTGATAGCTTTCATCCACCTCCATGCACACCCGGCTTCTTGGTTGTTTAGCTACGTGTTTGACCGGCCGCCACATCGCGCGTCACGCCCTACACCCGTTTATGCGAGGGATGCCCACATCGCTACGCGGGGGGGGGGGGGGGGGGTACCGAGCCTAGTCTCGCCTTCCTAATCGGCACCGCTCCCGCTTCGCTGTGCGTTGATCTTTCGCAAAAGCTGGTCTCAACCAGTCTGAAAGGGATCCTACAGCTTTCGGTTTGACGCAGAGATCAGCGGCGAGGGAGAGCCGAGGATGGGCGGCTTCACTTCGGGGTGCTCGAGGTCGACGGCAGTCCCGAAGTCGATCAGCTTCAAATTGCCATCCCGCTTCACGACGATGTTCTCTGCCTGAAAAAGAAACGAAGAGAAAGAGATCCCGAGAAAGAGGTCGAGTAAAGATCGAGAAAGAGACAACACGCAGGCAGAGTGAGACAAAGAAACGAAAAGAAAAGGAGAGACGCGAGAGAGCCAAGGGTCAAAGAGAGATGGAGCTTGTAGCGAGATACTCAGAGACGAATTGACACGAGCACGAGACGAGGCGCCGACCGCGGGTGCAAAAAAAGAATCAGCCACCAGAAGCCGTCGCCGTCTTGCAGTCGCCCCTGCGTCTCAGCCTCTGTCGCCTGAGTCGTGCAGAGGCGAAAAAGAGAAGTCGGGGTTCTCCTCACAACCGAGAGCCGCGGTCCCACCCCCCTCACTCGCCGCACCTTGATGTCTCGATGAATAATGCCCTTGGAGTGAATGTACTCGACGGCCGCGCACAGCTGCAGGATGTAGCGCGCGGCGAGGTTCTCTGTCAGCACGCCTCCGTGCATGAGAAGTTCCCAGAGTTCACCGTTTCTGAGACAGACGGCAGGCGGAGAGAGCGCCTTTCCATTACGTCTACTTTTTCACTTTAGAAAACGCCCTCCGAGCACACGCCTTTCCTCACGCCTCGCCATCTCCAAACGCTGCGGGACGCAGGTGGAGACAGGGGCCGACAAAGAGCAGCCGAAGCCACGGGGCAACGCATCGTGTGTGTGTGTGCCTCACGACCAGCTGAGACTTCCAGAGAGCGCAAGCCTGTCCATTTTCAAAGAAGCGAGAGGGAGTTAAGGCGACACGAACACGAACGTATTGCGAAGCCGCAGCAGCGACTTGGGCGGAAGAAGACCGAGACAGCGGAGAGAGAGCGCAGCGAGAAGGAGACCTTCCTTTTTTTGACGGGGTTTTCCTGCAAGTGTGTGTGTGTGTGTGTCTGGCAGGCACGCGACAACGACGCGACATCCCGGTTTTCGATTGGGACCGATCCCACAGGCATCGGAGTCGTTTTCTCTCGCCGTTCGTCCGAGAGATGAAGGCGAAACGGCGAGTGTATCACCGCCGCGCCCTGCGATTTCTCTGTACAGGCGGCGAGGCGGCGGGGCAGCCGCGGAAGGCGACACAAGCAGCAAACCCCTCGTGGTGCATCTGCCTGTCACACTCACTCCGCTAGCTCGTAGACAATGCAAACGCGGAATTCGTCTTTGAAGGTTGCGATCATTTTGATGACGTTCGGGTGTCCAGGCTCGTTGAGGCGAAGCATGCAGTGCCGCTCCATGAGCACGTCCTGGATCTTGTTCAGTCGCATGACTTGTTTCTGAGAATCGAAGGCAACGCAGAGGAAAAGATCCCGGAGATGGAGGAAGGCGCCTCCGAGAAAGACAACAGATAGAAAAGCGGCTCTCGCAGGAGAAGAAGAGAGCACGTGAAGGCCAACGGCACAGAGCCCAACTCGCCTCTTTCTCGCGCGGGGTGTAGAGCCTGCAGGAAGTGCCTTCTTGGCAGAGAGAGGAGAAACGATACGCAGAGAGAGGAGAAACGATAGGCAGAAAGAGGAGAAGACGGCTCGGCGGTGCGTCTTTTCTCCGCTCTCCTGGCGGTAAAGAGAGACGCGCGAGTTTAACAGAAGACATGCATCCACTGGGAATAGAGAGAGAGCATGCAAGGCGCGTTCTGGGGTGCCGCGTCTCCTCGTGCTGTTCTTGATCCGCTCACTCGGTCAAACACTTTGAGGGCGTAGGCCTGGCCGGCAGGGTCGTCGACGAGCGTCGCCTCGAAGACCTCGCAGAAATTTCCGCGGCCCAAGAAGCGCTCCAGGGAAAAGTGGTCAAAGGTGAACTGACAAAAACAAGAAAGAACGGAGGCAAAGATGGAGACAGAGGGGACAGAAAAAGAGAAAGGTGCCACAGGCAAGAAGGTCCGCGGGAAGCACAGCGGGAGCTCGCAAATGAAGTGTGTCCTGCACACGCGCGAGGGCTCCTCTGAAAAAAGAAGAGAGGACAGGGAGAGTCTGACATCAGCAGGGGGAAAGAGCGGACAGAAAGGAAGCGAGGAGAGAAAGACGAAGGCAGGGAAGAGAACAGAGAACGCGGCGAGAGAGCGAAGGAAGGCCGCCACAACGGGGAAGACGGTAAACAGGGGAAATGAGAACAAGGCGAACAAGATGAGCAAGAAGAAAACAAGGAGAAGAAGAACTACGAAACGAGAATGTAGAGAAGGCAGATGGGCAGAGAGAGACAAGAGACACAAAAGCGGCGAGAAGTTGAATGTGTGGTTTTTCTCCAGTAACGTACTTTTCCATCTTCTTTGAGAGGAGGAGGAGTCTTTGCCACAGAGAGCCGTGAGCGGCGGGAAGAAGAGGACTCGAGGAACCCTGCCTTCATCGCGAAAAAGGGAAGTCGCGAAAAGGCAGAGTTTCTGGAAGGGAAATGTGCAGGACGGAGATTTACCGGAGAGGGGAAAGACTGGGAAGAACACACCGGAAGAAAAGACAAGCGAGGCAGTCCGAGAGTCACCCCATTCTTCCAGAAGCGACGTCCACGAGAAAGAGAAAGCGGCGCGAGAGGCAAAGAGAGACACAGAGACAGGGTGTACGGGCGTCGTCTTGACTGTTGATATCTCGGTGTGTGTATTTGCTCGCGATCTCCGCAGGAGACGCAAGGCGGCGCTTTAGTTGTTTGAAGCTGTCGAAGAAACGGAGCAGTCTGAGCGTGACGACGGCATGACGACAGATGTGCGAGGTCGCGTCGCCGAGCCGACGCGCGGTCGTCCTGCGACAGCGCAGGGGACTCCTAGGGGAAATTTGCACGCAAGAAGACGCCGTGTGGATTGATGAGAGAAAGAGGGGGAAAAGAGACAGAGAAGAAAGGCGAATGGTGCCTCGTCCACTGATGCTCTTGTTCTGTCTAGCAGTGTGCGTGTGTCGTCGGAGAAATCCCTTCTTCTGCGCAAAGAAGTGCTCGCCGGGAAAGATCGCAAGACAGCGGATGGCGGGAGACGGAAGACAAAACAGAACCCAGCATCCTTTTGTCAAGAAAGGTCCAGAAAAACGTTTCCAAAAATACAGGGAAAGAGACCCGCTCTCGTTCCCTCACGACTCCCCCCTGCTTCCTCGTGACGCCGTTGGGCGCGCTGGCATATAGATGCCTGAAGGGTAGCTAGGGCGGGGTAAGACATCTTCCAGAACGCCTCAAGCACCCAGACAGGGTCAGAGAAGAAAGGAAATCTCCAAGCGGTCGGCCGGAAAGCGAAAATAGACAAATCTGAGCCGCACGAACAGCGTTTGCCTAATTCAACCGTCAACCGCCACCAAAGGCATAGATCTGCTGGGGGACCCGGTGTCCACGCACCTCAGCGAGAGGACAACGAGAATCTGTCCCACGCCTCCCACTTCTTGACATACACGCACACGTGTGCGTTTCACACATCTCTAGAATATCTATGCAGGCACCACGAGATATCTGTCGGCAAATGCTCTTACGTCTATATGGACGCTCTATGAATTGCATTTGCATAGAACACACACCATCTATATGTATAGTTACGAGTATAATCGTCATCCATCTGGATACACGTATGTGAATAGATGTGTGTTATATATATATATGTGGTACATATATGTATTAGTAGAGCGAGAGCACCCAGACGTATGTCTGTATCTGTCGACGTCAATGTTTAGAGTTGTGCATGCTCACTTTGTGTCGCTTTTGCGAGATTCTCTGTCGTTCGATGGAAGGTGCTTTATTCAGTTTCACGCCACCATCAGCCCAGTGACAGAAGGGAAGACAGCCGGTTCGTCAGATCGGAGGAGTCGGTCAGCGTTGTAGGGACGCGAATGTCTCAGTTTATTCGTGTGAGTTTTTTCACAGTTCTGGATCGTAGATCATCTGTGTGTTGTGTACGGTGAATCTGTTTGAACTCCCGGGACGGGAGGCGGTCCGAGAATCGTTTCCACTTGAATGCGCAGTGTGTGTGGAGCGCCGACTGAAGTCTGAAGTGCATTCAGCCTGCCGATGTCTCTCGCGGGTACGGATCGGCCGTTTGAGTCTTCGTCTCCGTAGCACCGAGAGGCCTGGTGGCAGGCGATTTCATTCCGATTTTCTTTCGGGTCAGAAAAAGGCGTGAGGTCCCCGCTGCCTGGTGGAGGAAGCCTCTGAACGAAACTCCCAACACAACCCTTCCTCGGCTTCCTCGGAGGTGCGCACACAAACCACACCCCTTTCGGGGGACTTGGGAAACCATGGAGTCAAGAAAGAAGAAGTGATGCGCTCGGCCAGTTGCACGAGAGGGGGTCGTGGGACGGGTTCTGTGTCGCATTCAGACTGTGTTTTGCGCCGGGACACGGGGCACAGCGAGGTGTAGCGCATCCTGTGTTTCCAGTGAAGATCAAAACCGCGTTCCCCGGCCTGTAACATTGAGAAGCAGATGCACAGCCAGTCGTTTCTCTGCGCGGTGCGTCGACTCGCTGTACATGCCTGGAGGCTTTCGTAGCAACGCTCGGCGATCGAAAACTCTGCACGAATGAAGAAACGAACGCCACTGGAGATCGCTCTCTGGTGGGAGTCGGACACCTGTCAGAAGGAGTTTCGAGTTTCGTTGGACGCGGTTTTGAGAGCTGCGCGGAGCCCTTTCGCTTCTTCAAGGTCGCGGGTGTCAGTCGCCAGGTTACCAGCTTTCCAGGGAGAGAGGGGGGGTTGGCGAGTTCTTCCTCCACTACGGCCAAGCACCCGCAAGGACGCGATCGAACGCTCCCTCCCTGTTTTCCGACTGGGCCTTTTATTACCTCATTTCTCGTTTCCTTTGCATGCGTGCACACTTCGAATCCCCATGCGTGCCGGGCAATGAAACGGGAAAGCGGCTCACGCGAGTGCGCGACGGCCTGTGAACTCCCGAGATCCGCGGATAGAGAATCGAGCAAACGCGGCGACTCTGTGAACGATAAGCGGTGCGGAGGTTCGAAAGACCAAAGAGGAACTCGTCGAACAAACTCGACAAACTCCCAATACTGACACACTGTCCATCTGCATTGCCGTTTATATATACGTGCACATATACATGTATATATATATATATACATATATATGTGTTCAACTACCATTTTTGTGTATAAAACCTATGTATGAATATACGATAATACATATGTCTGTATCAGTCTACTTGTGTATATTTATCTATAGCTGCGGATGCTTAAAATTTTGTGTGGCGTGCAGCTGGAGAGAGCCCCCGGCGGTGACGTTTGGCGGCGGGACGAGCCGCGAGACAAAGCGGCGAACACGTGCCAAGTTTTTCGCTTTCGACTCGACCTCTCTCAAAAAAAGTGTCGCCGTGGGACCGTTCGTGGACGCGAAAAGAATCGGGTTCTCCCAGTCACGGATCACCCTGTCGTCGATGGCGTCGCAATCTCTCCTTTCGGGGGGAAAGACGAATCGCGTGGTCCTCTATCCCCTCGTTTTCGTGGCAGTCCGTTGTCTACGAGAACCCTGCGACGCGCGGGCGCACGCGCACCGGTTTGCGGGGTGTTGTCTGAACTTCCGGAAAACTGAAACGTGTGCATGCCGTCCTGGTCCTCACGGTACGCTGACTGGGGTGGACAGGGGAGACAGAGACAAGGACAGCGGGGCATTAAACGGACGAAGCGCGACTCCGAGGGACAGAGACACGGACAGCGAGGCATCCGACGGACGAAGCGCGGCTGCGAGGCGCGAGAGACACAGGCTGCGAGGCGCGAGAGACACAGGCGGCGAGGCGCGAGAGACACAGGCTGCGAGAGCGACTCTTGGGGGACGCGTTCGCAGAGGGCGTTCTTATATGCGAGGAAAGCAGGGTGTGTCCCCGCGCGTGCTGCCACTGCGAACCTGTGGAGTGGGAAGGATTTTCGCCGCTCGCGCGCGCGCTTGCGCTTAGGGTCATGTGGTCTCTCAGGGGACGTGAGCACATGCAGCTCGTGGCGGCTGAGACGTGAAACGCTGCGCGAGAGAAATAGAGAATCTCTGCGCACCCTCTCTATCCGGAGCGACCGCGCGTAGAGCGCGGGATTTTTTACCGTGTCCTTTAGCAGGGTGTGTCACTTGTGTCGAGGAATCGCGCGTAGAGGCCAGTTGCCTTTTGTTTTTTCTCCTGGGTTGTTCTCGAACCCTGAAACAGGAAGACGCGTGGCCGATTTCCACGAGACGGGACTCTCTCACATCGCCCGGCGACTGCAGAGCACGCCCGCCGCCCATTCATGCCCTCTGTGCCACGTCCAATCTGGCAGATCTACGCCCGCGCCCCACCTGAAAAATTCGTCCAACACGCACCTTCCCTCGCCTGGCCAGAGAGTCACGACCTTCGCAAACAGGTAAACCGAAGAGAGAGAGAGACGATTCTCGCCCTTTCGCCTCTCTGCCACTCCCGGCCACGCGCGCGCGCGCGCCGTTTCCCTCTGAGGCGCGTTTTTGGCTGTCGCTCTCCCGTCTCGTATTTAGGTGTATATACACCTCGACCCTCGCAGCCACGCCTCGCGTTTCACGTCGATCAGATCTGTGCGCGGTGCTCGTTTTTTCTCGCCCTGTCTCCGCTCCTCGCGGCCCCGCCGCAAGTTCTCGGCTGTCTTCGACACACCGTGCCTGGGGTGTCTCTCGCGGCGGCGCCCGCAGGAAACTCTCGGCGCGGTCTCGCCTCGGTCTCTCCCTTTCTCTTCTCACCACGCGGAAACTTCCCTGAAATTTCGCCGCCCTGGCGCGCGCCTCCGCTCCGCGCTGCCTGAGCCGCTCGCCGCTCCGAGAAACTCGCCACTGCCAACCAGGCACCGGGCCCCCGCACGCTGTGTCCTTTCCGTTTTTTCCTTGTCTCCGGCGCGGAATCGCTTCGCGCCGCCTCGGGAGACAGTTTGGAACGGATGGTTCGCGGTAACGGGGGAACCCCGTGGACGCACGAGACCGCAGCTAGCCTCTCCTGGGGAGTCGCCTCTCAAACACAAGAGAGACAGCATGACCGGCCGGCTCTCGCCCCGTTTTTCGCAACCTAGCCGGTTGCTCGTCTGCACAGACGGAGTCTCCCGCTGACTCTGGGCTTTGGTGCAGTTTTGGGGGCGAGCACGCCGGCTCTCTTCGTCTCTGGCGACGACCTCTCTCGGGTCTAGCTGCCTGGATGCCTCGCCGCCTCTCGCGCGTGTAAAGCTCTTGGATGCCTCGAGCGTCACTCTCGTGTCTCTCAGAGAGTGCAGCAATCTCCAACACCCACGCACCCCACTACTCCCCGTCTTGCACAGTCGCCGGTGTGATTCCACAAAGTTTCGTTCTCTGAATCCAGTTCGTCGGGTCGTCTCCACTCGCGCTTTCGGGGTAGCATGCGGCCTTCTCCCGGCGCTTGTCCCGTCTCTCCCTACCCCACGCTGACGGAGGACAGAACGAATGACAGGAAGCCGGAACTGCGTGCGCGTTCTTCCATGCTTCTTGTGTCTGTGTTTGTGGCGGCAAGGGAGGCGAGAGCTGTGGTGAACAGGAGAGAGAGTTGAGGCGCGAGCAGTCGAGTTCTCTCGACGGGGGAGACCCCGAGAGAAAGGCGTGATATCTCTGCGGGTGTGCGTCTCCGAGGCGCAGCGTGGTTCACTCCCGCCAGCACACTTGGGCGGATTCTTGTCGCGATGTAGCTTCGGTTTTGCGGAGATCTGTTTTGCGATGCTTCCGCAACGTTTCCACAGTCGCCTTCTTGTGACGACTTGGGGCGCGACATCCGACTCTTTCCCGTGTTCTCTGCCTCACAAACGCGTCGCGTCTTTCCCCGCCCTCTTTTATCTGTCTTTCCATCTCTCTCTTGTCGTTTCGCTCTCCTTTCTCCCCCTTTCGTCTCTGTCGAGAGATGCCACTCTTGGTGGGGGTTTCTCTTTCGTCTCTCTTCATGCCAGCCCTCTGTGTAGTGTGTAGTCACTTCCGCCCACCTCCGCTCGGTGCTTCTCGGGCATTCTTCACCCTCTGTTTTCGCCCTTCGCTTCTGTCGCCAGCGAAAAAAACGTGATCTCTTTGTAAATAGGGGACGGGGCGTGCGAGGCTCTCTCAGTCCCTCTTTGTACATCGATCTCACTGCATGTCGAAATGTGTGTGTTCGACTGTGAAAGCTTCAGATGTGCAAGGTTCTGTCTTGTCTCTCTCTTCGCTGCGTCATGTTGATGCAGAGGCGCTTCTCCGATTCCCTCGGCCCCCTCCACAGGACCGGGTTCCGGTCGTCGTTCGTCGGGTGAGTCACACAGTCCGACTCAGCCGAGGGAATCGACCCTTTCAGGTCAAAACACGAACCCAGACACTACAACATATCTAATATATAGAAACAGATGCATATATATGCTCCATATATATAGATATATATGCTGCTTATATCTATATCTGTAGATGTATGTGGACGCCGTATGCGGGATCGTGTATGTTGCTCTGAAGCATGCAAGATTGATGACGCATGCAGGGTGGCGATTGGGAGAGGGCGAAGGCAACTGGAGGGAAGTGACAAGGAGGCGTATACATTCTGGCGGTTTTCAAAGGGCGACGAGTGTGCGCCACGTCGAGTTGTTTCCTGGAAAAGGCAGCCGAGCGTGTGTGATGAGTGGAACGGGCGTTTCTCGAGTGCACGCCTTCTTCCGCGTCGAAGCCAGACGCTTATCGCGTCAGCTGGCCTCCGAGGCATCCTGGAATCCCTGGAACGAGCAGTCGTCGAGACGTTTGTTAAACACATCGTGTCATCCGGTGTTTTTCCGGCCTACTCGCTATCGCCCTTTTCGTTCGAAGGCAGTCGGCGGGAAGGACGTTTGCTTCCGCGTCGCTGTGTGCATGTCCTCCTCTGAGCGTGCGGCCCTCGATGCGCGCGTGTCTGTTGCGCAGGGTCGCGCCCTCGGGTTTGAAAAGTGCCGCGACTCGCCCTCGCCCCTGAGTCAGTCTCTCTCTCCTTTTCTCAGGTTTCTCTCCTCGCGGTCTCTCACGGTCGCGCCCCGATCTCGTCGCCTCTCTCTCGTGTCTTTCGTCTCTTCCGCCCTTCTTTTCGGGCCCAGGGCGACAGACTGCGGCAGTCCACCGCCCTCTTTTTTGCGTCGTCGCGAGCATGGAGAACGAGAACGGCAGCGCCGGCGTCGGGACGCCAACGGCCTCTGCGGTCGCCGCCCTCGCCAAGGCCAAGGGCGCGGGGCTCGCGTCTCCGCTGCTCGGGGGCCCGCTCGACGGCGCACAGGTCTCCGCGCTCGCGGGAAAGGAGACAGTTCCGGCGTGTGCGGCACACACGCCATCCGGCTCACCGGCCCAGAAACCGGGGACGGTGAGCCCCGCGACCAGTCCCGTCTTGGCGGGGAGTGCCGCGACGCCCGCGGCGAAGGGAGACAGAGGCGTCTCCCCGCAGACCCTCGCGGCCAACGCGCTCGGCGGGGCGTGCCCGAACGCAGCGAGTCTGGCGCCGCTCACGCAGCCGCTGCCCCACAACGCGCCGCCGGTGGAAATCAAATTGTTTGTGGGCCGCGTGCCGCAGACTGTGGACGAAGACGCCCTGAGGCCGATCTTTGAAGGGTTCGGAGACGTCCGCGAAGTGTTTGTCATTCGCGACAAAAACACACTCAAACACAAAAACAGCGCCTTCGTCAAAATGGGTACGCACAAGAGGGGAGTATAGGAAAGCGAGGAAGAAAGAGGAACACGAGAAGGCAAGCGAAGAAGAGAGGAGTGATCACGAGGAGCTGTCACCGAGCTCCGATGATAGTCCAAGATTGTGGAGAAGTTTACTGGACTGTTTGCGGACTCGTACCCGGCGCGACTGAGGGCGAGTACACGATGCCCGCCTTTTCTTTTGTTTTCGCGATCCTAGCGAGGCTTGTTTCGCGTCCGTGCACGGTCTCCTCTCTGTGTCGACGTTGCTTTGTTCGAAACAGCCTCGTGGTAACTTCCTCCGGCTCGCTCTCGGGACGGGCTGTTTTTTCGGGTTTCTTCATGCGCCCCGTCCCCACGCTTCGCGCCTGTGTCTGGTCTCCGGCGTTTGCGTCCGCAGCTTCCCTGGCAGCGGCTGATGCATGCATTCGAGCGCTCCACAGCAACAGAATCCTCGACGCGGCTCTGGGCCCTATCATTGTGAAGTACGCCACCGGCGAGGCCGAGCGTCTGGGCATGCACAGCCTCGGAATGGGCGGCGAAGGCGGCGGCGTGGACCAGGCGAAGCTGTTTGTAGGGAGCATCCCGCGGACGATGAGCGAGGACGAGTTGCGGGTCTTCTTTCAGACCTACGGCACCGTCGAGGAAGTCTTTGTGATGAAGGACAGCGCGACGGGCACCGGGAAGGGCTGTGCGTTCGTTAAGTTCAAGTACAAGGAAGAGGGGCTCCACGCCATGCGCAATTTAAATGGAAAGCACATCTTCGAGGGGTGCACGCGGCCCGTCGAAGTCCGTTTTGCCGAGAGCAAGTCTCAACGCCAGCAGCAGATGGCTGGTCAACACAGTAAGCGGCCGCGAAGCGAAAAGGAATTTTGAAGCGCGTAGGGCGACCGCGCAGCAAACGCACAACGTCACAGAGACTCGATTGTTCGGTTCCGTGTATCCGGGTGTTTCGAGCAAGCCCGCGACGTTCCCGGCGGCGTCGCAAACGCACTCTCTCACACGGTTCAGTTTCCTGTGTTTCTCGTGTTCTCTGCGCACCGTTCCGAGTCTCTCCCGCGCGTCCTGCATGCGTGTGGCGTGGGTCGTCAGCTGTCCGTGGCTGTGCGCGTTGCTTCCTCTCGACGGCCTCTGCGTCGCTGCGTTCCCTCAAGAAATCCTGCGTGGCATTGCAAGCGCTTTCCGTCTTGTGTGTCGACCGCAGATCTCGGAGGCCTCGGGGGCTGGGGCGGCGGGGGCGTGATGACGCAGGCGGGGCTCTCTGGAATGAGTCGGAGCGCGTCCACGTTGGCGGGGAGCAACGCGAATCCGCGGCAAGCTGGTCAGTGGAAAGAGTACTTCGCCCCGGACGGGCGCCCGTACTACCACAACGAGTACACGAATGTGACGACTTGGGAGCGGCCGCCGGAGTTCGATCATCTGCCGCTGGCGAGTCTGGCTCTGGGCGGGAACCAGGCGTCGATGTTCTCCGGCGGTGTCGGTTTGCACCACGGCTCGGTGAACAGCGGGATTGGCGGCTCGGAGACTGCGGGGCCTCCGGGGGCGAACGTGTTTGTGTTTCACATTCCGAACGAGTGGACCAAGGCGGACTTGATTCAGACTTTCTCCGGCTTCGGGAACATCGTCTCGTGCCACATTGCAGTCGACAAGGTCAGTCATCGGAACCGCGGCTTTGCGTTCGTGAGCTACGACAACGTCCAGAGTGCGGCGAATGCAGTGAACCACATGAACGGCTGCCTCGCGGCCAACAAGCGGCTGAATGTGTCGATCAAAAAGGGCGAGGAGCACCACGTCCAGCACTTGCTGAACGTCCACGGTGCTCACGCCCAAGGCCACCACTTGGGCCCGAACCAGCACGGGAAGAGCCAGAGCGTCTCTGGCAGCGCGTCGGCCCACGGCATGCACCCCCACGGCGCGAGCGGTTCGCAGCAAGGCAGCGCGAACGCGTCTCTCTCCGGCTCTGGAGCCGTGGTCGGGCTCGGGAGTCCCCTGCAGCAGGCCGGCGGCCAGAGTGCGTCGGTATCCGCGCAGGGCGGTCAGGGCACCGGGAACGTCCACGCCTCGCTCTCCTCGCACCTGCAACTCGCCGCCGTCGGATCGCCCGCGAGCGGGATGATGAGCAACTCGCCGCAGATGGGCGGCGCAGGCCAGGCCTTCTCCGGGCATGGAGCCCAACAGCAAACCTGGGGCGCCGGGGGGCCCGGGAGCGGGTACGGCCAGCAGGCGTACGGCGCGGCGGGGCAGAGATTCAACGCGTACTGAGAGAGCGAGAGGGGAGTGGACGAGAGAGGACGTGTGTGGACGCAGGCCTGGGGCGCGGAAATTGGAGGTGGTGGTCAGATGCGGGGTGCGCGGGCGGGAGAGAGGGGGGAAAGCATCCGACATGTGTCCGTCGTGCAAAAGTGCTGATCCGAGGCTGCATTCGTGAACGCAAGGGGAAAACCGTTGCGAGACGAAGCGGGGGAAGAAAGAGAACTAGGAGCAGGATGCTAACTGTGTTTCGGCTCGATTCGCGTTCGAGTCTGTCTTTTAAAGTCAAGGGACGGAGCAGTTTGTGGCGGGGAGAGAAGAGATGGAGGACCGAACGACGCGAAAGCCAGCTGCGAAAGAACGAGGCACATGCACATATGTATGTTTTTGTAGCCGCTGCTATTTAGTGTATGCAGGTTTTTTTTGCTGCATGGAGGTCGGTGGCAGGGGGTTTAAGAGAGGTAGCGGGAGGGCGGCGCCCGAGAAGGCAAAACCATATGTCGAGAGCCCTCTCCCGACTCTCCCTCCTCGCAAAATCGAGCCGAGTGTCTCCCCTAGTTCCTTTGAAGGCGACGAAGGCACTGACATTGCCAACACGGGAAAGGGAAGCGAAGACTGGAAGCGGAAATGTCACAGTAACGCCCCAAAGAGACAGCGAGAGGCTCAGGGCCTCTCTCTTCTCTGCATGTGTGGGCGTTGTCATGTGTCAGAGAGGTATGTGTAGCGAAGAATTATACAGTCGATTCGTGAACACATTCTGTAGGCGACAGATTTCGATGGGCTGGAGAGGCCGTTTCTTCCCCGTCAAATGCCAATGTCGAGACTCGCCATGTCTTTCCGGTGGAGGGCGAGGCTCACACCTATGGCGAGCGTCTTACGATTCCCCGAAGCCCCTGTACAGAGGGCGGGACGCCTGGACGTATTTTTCGCAGTTTTCTCCGCACGCCGCGTGCGGCAGTTCTTTTCTCTCTCCACGAGGGCAGAAAAGCGAAACCAGGAGCGTGCCGGCGGGGAGGGGTTCAGAGGACTCGTCAAGCAGTAGGGAGAAGTCGTGGTCTTTCGCTGGGCGACAGCACGCAGCCGCAATCGATGTGCGCTCGGTGACAGCCAGGAGGCGAGCTGTGTGTGTGTGTGTCGCTGGAAGGGGGGAGTCTGTGGCGGAGCGTTCAGCCCGCGAGAGGCGGAGAGCGACTCGAGCGTGCCAAGGGCTCGAGAAGACTCACGACAGAGTGAGAGAGAAGAGAGGAACAAGAGGAGGTGAGGGAAGTGGGGAAGAAGGGACGAGAGAGGGTTGCCGTCGCTCGGGTGTTCTTCGCCGCTGCACACGTGGCACTATCGGCTTCGCTGCTGACCGGATACAGGAGTCAGTACAAGAGAGGCCACGCAGACGCTGAGAGAAACGCCACTTTCGTGACGGGGACGAGAGACATGGAGAGGGTCGTGAACTAAGAAGCGAAGCAGTATCGCTTCTCGTGTATTTTTTCCACCGGTTTTCTCCTCCGTCGGTGTACTGGAACAGATTGTCAGCGGGCCATATAGAGAACAGAGCCTCATATCTCGAGTGATCAAGTAAACCCTATCTCAACACCAGACTCACTTCCCGCCGGGCTCCCCGCTCCCGAGCTGGGGCCGGAGGAAGGCCGGTCGGACGAGAGAGAGCGCGACGGCAGAAGGACGCAGAGATATACGCGGAACAGCACACTTCAGCAGTGCGGACCGAAAGGCACCTTTAGAACTACCCACGGCACACACACAGGCATGCGGTGTACCCAGAGGACCGCAGTGTTCAGTCGAGTGAGTTAGAAGTTACATGATTGTGGGTCAACGATAAAACCTGCTTTCTCTCGCAAGCACACGTTCGCTTGAGACGAAAACCTCAACGGAGGACGGACAAACGAAAGGAGCTGGCAGGTCTTCAGTGTGGGTATGCCGTTGCCGGCAGAGGTCTTTTCCTGTGTTGGATGTCCTTCCTCAGCAAGAGAGCTACCGAGCTCTCTACGCGTGTCTGTGTAGGCCGCAAAAGTATCCGAGTGAAGGAACCGTGTTTTCGAGTCTGTTTCTGGAAGAAGAGCGAATCCACTGTACGGTTCGTCAGTCTGGCCGCCGTGTCACCGTTGCTGGGTTGAGTCTTTGTTCGGCTGAAAAAGCCACAGGAACTGGGCAAACAAAAGAACTAGTTGAATGTTCCCTTAAGCAGGTCCCTCTCCCAGGCAGCAGAAAGAAACTGATGTGTTGGGATGCCTGCTATGCTCAGATTCCACGTGTTTCCCCTGTTCTGTGATGGAGCGTCTTTTTGACGAAAAGCTCCAGAGCAGCACCGCTGGATCTTCTGCCCACGGACCCTTCCCCGACGCGTTCCAGCTTTCTTTAAAAACCTGGTCGCGAGGCGTACCCTCCCTCTTGTGTTGCTCTCCGTCGTCACAACAGAGAAGCAGCGACTTCGCGGCGCTCTCTTGATTCGAGCACCTCAACAGGTAGCAGACGTTCTGTTTGCTGCATCACAGGCTCTCCGTCTTCCACTTTGGGGTAAACCTCGCGCCCTCGCTCTGCTCCTAGAACTGGCCAAGCGGCGTCGAGAAGGTTGGGCGGCGAGTGGCTTTCTCCGTCGGTTTCCCTGAGAGCCCCGTCGGCGGAGTTCATCGGCTGCGGGGTCCGATTGATGTCTGCGTCGTCGATAGTCAGATGGTCCCCCTGTTCTGCTCCTCGCGTCTGAATCTCTTTGCCGACCTTCTCATTGCGGTCGCCTTTTTCCAAGACGCCGTTACCCGGCTCTTGCGCGGGGCCTGCTGATTCGATGCTGACAAGACACTCCTCTTCGTCCTGTTGATTCCTCGACAGGCGCTTACCCACGTGCGACGGGCCCCCAGGATTGCTCGGGCCACAGTCGTGGATTTCCAGGTTCCCGTCGGCGGGGTGAAGCAAGAGGGGGCGAAGCGCTGCAGGGATCCCGAGACAGTGCGCTGTGTGGGCCGTGGTATGGGCGCCGGGGACTCCCACGCAAGCCTTGCCTAGCGTTTCTGGAACGGCTGCAACTGCAGCGAGGCTCGCCTGGTTCGAGTTTGGAACAGCGCCATCGCTTTCGAGGATCAGAACTTCCTGCTCGAACGCATGCTCTCTGTTGTACATTGCGTTCGCGGCGCCTGCGCCGTCTAACCGTTTCAAACCCTTCGATTCGGGGGCGTTCTCCTTTTCCTGGTCGTCTGCGGGTTGGTGTCGACAGGTCATCACAAGCACTTCCGTCGCGACTTCCTCTACTTCAGCGGCGGGGGCTGCGTTCTCCGACACTCCGGTCGACCCCTGTTCTGGGTCCGTTCCGTCTCCACTTTGAGGGGCTCTGTGGAAGTCTTGAGAGGCGCTCGCGTCGCGCTGACTCTGCCGAGGCTGCAGATCCAAGGGCGAAACAAAGAGTTCTGAGCCTTGAACGATCATGAGAACCCCCGTGACAATGGACCACACAATGCCTACTACGAGGAACGAAGTAAAGACCTGAACAATGCCCGACACGAGCAGGGGGCGCTTGCCAGTGGCGAGCCCGCAAACGAGCGCACCGGTCCCAACCGGGACAAGCAGATTGAGGATCCCTCCGATCACCAGCAACTGCCGGTCGCTCTGGGAGGGCAGGCGGGGAACCTGAAGGAAAGGGAAATTGCGGCAAAAACGGGGGGGAGGAACAGTAGGAAACGAATGTGCAGGTTATCAATGAACTTCCCGGACTGATTTAGCTAAGTGAGGGTCTCTGCGGGGCAATGCGTCTTCTTTGAGGCTGCGACTCCATTTCCCCGGGAAAAAGAACTGATTGTGGGCGAGAAGGAACCTTTCCCCTCAGTGTGTACGGCCGAGCTACAGAAACCGGGTAAGCGATGCGCTGCCTTGTGGAAGAACATCTGGCCCCGGGTTATAACTGAATCCCCCTTTCTCCTTTTGTTTTCAGGACCAGAATTACGAAACGGCTTGACGTCCAGAGCTCATACACTTCCGCGCTTCGTGTCCGTGAATAAAAAGCGGCATGCCACGCCAACGGTGGTCTTCTGTCGTCACAAGTGCACTCATAGATTAGCACTCTACTTGTGTTTCCTTCTGCAATTGCGTGGCTTCTTTTCTCTTATGTACAGCCCCGTCTCTCGATTTGTGTCCGGTAGAACGTGATCGTGAGAGGAGAGCGGCTGGTGTCCTGCGAGTCGCAGTTCGCAACTGAGTTTCATTACCCCGCAGCACCACTCGATCTGCCTTGGGTTGTCCATGGCGGCGATGAGGCCTTTTTGCGCACAAAGCGCCTCGTTAAAATGTTCAGAAGAGGACTGTCAGAAACAGGTGCCACGCTGAGTTCCGCCCCACTCTCTCACAGGAAAAAAAAGGCGGTACTCATGCCAAGATTGAGGCACAGAGGAAGTTCCTATTCCTAAGGAGAACCTTTTGCCTACGTTGGGACGTTTCTATGGGTCTTTCGAAAGAGAAAACGCTTTTCGTTCTTGGTAACGGCGCCAAGAAAGCGGAGGGTCGAGTCATAGGCGGCCCCACAAATTCTAGCAGCGAAAAAACACTTCGTGGCAACATCATTATGATTACGTTGTCCGTGTTTCTCTCTTCCGGTATTTTATTCCGCTTGTGCGGCTATGCCGTTGGGAGACGATTGTCCGACGTCTTCCGCGAAATCGCAAAAGAACAAGGCGGGGCGGCGCGAACCCAACGACCTTGCAGAACACACGTAGACGAACCTGCGACTTCAGAACATGATAGATGCACACATGTCTCTATGTATACATACATACCTACATGTATGTGTACGCACATACACTACATATGCTGTACAGGAACGACTTGTGGTCTTGCGCAACGCGTGCTGTCACTGTTGCATCTGCTGTCTGTTCAGAGGTTCCTAGCGCCCCATGGAGCAAGTTGTCTTTTCTCTGGCAACAAGCGAGCGGGCGTACATTCTCAGTGCAACACACCGCTGAAGACAAGAATTCTATCGGGCAGTGTGCAGCCGGAAACCACGAACAGTCTTCACGAGAGTGTTCTTTTAAAAGCGGGTGAAGCCGTTTTAACCGAACTCCTCTCTTGTTTGTTGTACAACCGCAAGCTCAGAACGTCGCCTGCGACATGAGGGAAACAAATGCTCCGAAATGAAAAAGAACGACGAGCCAACGTGTTCCTGGCTACGTCCCTATTTGTCAGATACACGTGTATATATATATATAGGGAGAGAGAGATCAGAAGCATGCTGTGAGGTAGATCAAATATGACAGGGTTGTTTCGGTACGCCACGTCCAACTGCACAGATTTATGCTCAGGCGATGCCTACCCGAGCAGTAGTCGTTGCTTCACACCTATAGTTCCACGCGCGGACTGCCGCACAGCCGAGGGTAGAGCGATTCTGGATGCGTAGACTTTCCGCCAGTCGTGTCAATTGTAACCGAGACGACGCTTGTGGCCTCGCTAGTTGGCAAGTTCCCTCACCATGTCAACACCCGAGCACACCAGGAAGTGCCTGTCGGGAGGTAGAGACGGGACTTGCATTCAAAAGATCTCCTGTGTACCCGCCGAGAGAATCGAATGATTCCCACTCGAGCATGAGTGTTTTGACAGCTTCCCGTAGCTTTGTCCTCAGGTTCCTCGACTTTTTTTCCACCACTCCTCTGAGTCTTCTTCCCCCATCGACTGGCGTGTCTCTGACGACTTGACGGCGCAAGTAGAACGCGCTGCAGCCTTCTCTGGCGCTTCCCTCTCCCACCTTACGCAACACTCTGTTGCCTCGATCCCTGCGTCTTTCACAAACCCGTCTGTGTTCCTACAGCCATAGTTGCGCAGGAGAGAGACAGCCTTTTTGCGAGCCGTTCTGTCGTGTGAGAATGAACAAAACAGCGATAGAGAACGTACTGGGACAGACGACGAGGCAGTTCGGAGGCGAACAGGGATACTAGAAGAATACGCTCGTCATTCTGACGTGCGGCTTAACAGACACGCCTGTCTCTGCACGTCGCAGCTTTATACTCGAAACGACGCCTACCGCTCAAACGCAATCGGCCAGCGTCTCCTTTCCACGTCATTCGTCCGTGGCAACCGCCCAACCTGAGGCAACGAAACATACACCAGTGGAGCGAAGTATACGACACGTCGAACTTTGCCGCACTGCTGGCCCTCTGCCCACATCCCGTTGAAGTCAATGTCTGGAAAATCCCTTTGCTTCCCCCTTGCCTTTCCTGTTTCTGTTCCAGGCTTCGTGCGCCCGAGCAGTTGGTGACCGAAACCGGTTCGCCACTGTCACACGCGTGGTTACGCGCGGGCGGCACCTGGCCGATGGCAGGAGTTTCCTCCGCCTGTCGGCAAAAGGCAAGCTTGGATTCCGGATTTTCCTCCAGAAAACGCATCTCCCTATTTCTTGCTCAGTCATTTGCGCACTTTCCTAACGGGGAAAGCGCCCCGTTCTTCCGGTCGAGCCGAGCAAGAACAATCGACTTGTGGCCGAAATGCCAGAAGACGCGCTCCGCTAGGCGTGCGGTGTCGCGCGCTCGTGTCTTGCTCCTGCTGGCCGTTGCCCAAAACTCACACTCGTCTTGTGCGCTGGGCAGCTGTGCGAGTTCCTCGAGAGGCGCGAGGTTCGGGATCACGCCGGGTTTCGATGTTTATTCGGGCTTGGGGAAGGATGCGCCGCGCTTCTCTTCTGGAAGAGCCCCGCGGTTTGCGTCTCGGCGTTTCGCGACAGTGTCGTCTTTGTCGTCCTCGTCCAAGTCAAGAGCGGTGCTCTGTAGACTTTCACACTTGGGGATCCTCAGAAGAAAGCCGAGAATTGACTGGCCAAATGTCACCTGCGGCGCGCGCTGTCTAGGCGCCAAACTACTCTTTGGCCATTTGACTCGGGTACAATTCGGGGAAGCGAGGCTCACCGGCGAAAGCGCTCTGTTAATGCGCCAGACTGCACGTGCGATACGCAATTGCAACTTTGGGACGAGAAATCTTTTTTGCCAAGTGTCGACTCCCCAAGAGGCGACCCGTTTTCTCGGCTGCTGAGGTCGGACGCCGACACCCGACCTTCCCTCACGTTTTGTCACCGGGGCGACTTTTTCCGACCCCGTGCTCACTTGACGCGTTTTTTTCACCTGCGCTTGCCTCCGCTTTTTCTCTCGGTGTCCTCCTCCTTGCTGGCCTCGAACGAGTTACTGCCTCGGCCTCTTCGCTGCTCCTCCCCCGAGTCCACTCCTGTCCGGCTGGAGGCGCACTGCTGTTGTCTCCGCCCTACACTCTTCTGTAACTGACCCGCGGAGAAACTGGCGGCTGTCTTCCCCTGTGCTCGCTCGACCTGCCTCTGTTTCTGATTTTGGCGCTTTCCCCTGCGACGACGAAGCCGAGGGAAGGTCCCAGAGAACACTGGAGGGCCGATATACAGGCAGGACAGGACTCTCGAAACGTCCTCCAAATATAAGGCTCGTTCCGCAACTCGTTCTCGCCCCAGTTGCCTCTTTGCGTTTTTCTGCTTAACGATGGCGACTGCCGAACCTGGAACTCCCCCTCGGTCGGTCGACGCTTCTCGGGAGGCGCAATCCGAAGTTGGCCCGAGCGACTCCCAGGAGGGTGCCTGGACTCCCCAGTCTCTCCACTCGTCTCTTCCTAACTCGTCTTTGTGCCTGCGTCTCGCCGTTGCTTCCGCTTCCCGAGAAGGGAAACGAGATGAGGCCGTGCCGTCTTCGTCCCTTCCCACAACCGACTTTTTGCACTCCTCGCCGCAGGTCTCTTTCCGCGGTCAGCCTCGGCCCATTGGGACTCCGCGTACTGTCAGCTTCCAACTTCCCTCGCCGCAGTCGTCTCAATCCTCCGGCCGTCCTCGACTCCCCTCTTCGCGAGGTTCTCAGTTCCTTCCCCAGTCGACTTCGCCCTCTTCTCTGGCGCCCGCGTCGGCGCCCTCACGCTCCGCTTCGCCACGCTATGCTCCCCTCCATTCGCCCAGTGCCCCATGTGTCTCAGGCCGACACACTTGGGCGGTTGAGCCCGGCCGTCCCTTCGGGTACTCGCTTTCTGCGCCGCTTCCACGCCGGTCTTTCGCCCCCCCGGCCGACGGAAATGGATCGGAGACAGACGCAGCCGCCCACGGCCTCGCGCGCAAGGCCTCGGACGGCGAGTCCGATTGCACCGACCAGTTGAACGAAGGCTCGACGGAGTCAGCCTCCTGCTGCAGCGCGCTTTGCAAGGGGTACAACGCGCCAACGAAATGGGAAGTCCACGCCTTCTTCTCCTGCTCGCTCCTCGCCTTAGCCTGTGTGCTCTTTTGCGTGGGGCATATCGCTGCTGGCCTCGCTCTCTGCGCCGTCGCCGCCGTCGCTCTCTTCCTCGTTAGAGCCGAGCGTCACGCCCTCTCGCTCCATCTCCTCCTCGTCCTCACCGTCTGCGCATTTGCTCTCGCGACTGCCTGGGCGGTTCGCGAAGGACGCGAAATCGAGCGCACCGAGCTGCTGCGGAAACAGGAAACACTCTTCACTAAACACCTAGCTGCCCTCGAACAGCGGGCCGAGACCCTCAGGACGTTGGGCGGGGGGACAGATGCGGAAGTCGCCCGAGAAAAAGAAGAAATCGAAGAACGAAAACGAACTGCTCTGTCCTTGCTCAGGCGGGCTGCACGCCACACACGGAAATACCTGACGGCTGCGAATGGAGAAACAAAGACCACGGAGAGAAGACGGCAAGACCAGTTCCTAGGTAAGAAGCCAAGAGACGGTGGGGACGCCTTTGATGCGGGGCTGGAGTCACGGTCCTGAGTTCGGAAGCAGTTGTAAAAGACTCTTCTCCCAGAAAGGAACCGTCAAGATGTTACCTGGCTTCGCCCTGTGGTGTACCGTCCGTCGCTCCCGGTTTTGTCTTCTGTCTCGCTTCTGCCAAGCTGCTCCTTCAGTCCGTTTTCTATCTTCGTTCCGCCTTGCGGTTGCTCCTGTGTCACCTGCCGCTCCACAATGAAAACCTCAAAGGGTCCGACCGTACACACCGTTCCCCTGCCGACCCCTCTCGTGTGCTCCAGTCTCTCGACCGGTGTCTTCTCTCTCTCTGCCTCTCCTACCCCGGCGAGTCCTTTTCCCATCCCGTCCTTCGGCTGCTCGGTCTCACTTTGCGTCTCCCGTCGCGCCCTTGCTCTCTGTGCCGCCCTCTTTCCCTCCAGCAAGCTTCGTCGCTGCCGTCTCGCTCCTTTTCGCCTTGTTCCTGTTGAACTTCGCGGTGGCGGGGTACCTCGGCTACTTACCCTTTTACTTCTTCGTGTACCAAAACGTCACGGTAGCCTTCTTTTCCTTCCGCGGCCTGTACGCCGGACTCCTGTGCGGGGCCACGCCAGCCATCTGTTTCGTGCTCTTCTGCCTGAAAGCGTACGTCGCCGCCGGAGCGCTTCTTCCGCTGCTTATTCTCGCTCTGGGAATGGCCGTCGCTTCCCAAGTGACGCCTTGCAGGCGCGCCAGAGCCCGCAAGCGGCCCTCGAGCTCGCCCTCGGAGTCGACGCTCTCGTCGGCTGGGGCGCAGTCTCCGAGCCCTGAGGAGCCCGAGCAGGCGGAGAAGAGGCGTCGGCGAAGCGCACAGGTGCGGCTGACGTTCGAGACGCTGCTCGTGGTTGTCACCGTCCTCACGATGGCCGTTCAGGGTCTCCTCTTAACCGACTGCGTCAAAGAACGAGGCGAGAAGAACACCGAAGACGCTCCTGGCGGCGCGGAGGCTCAAGACTCAGAGGCCCCCCAGCCCGTCCAGGACGTCCTGTCCCTCTACAGATCCGAGGCGCTCTTCAGTCTTCTTCTCTGCCAAGAACTCATTCTGTTGCTCTCGCTCCTCGCTCTTCTCCCGCGGCTTGTGGTGATGATCATGTGGCATCGAAAGACTCGGAAGAGAGCGCACGCCGGAGAGGCTCTGGGAGCGCGCGGCAAGACGCACCCGAGCTCGCTGACGCTTGTTCTCCTGGGAGCGCCGTGCCCCGCGAAGTCAGCAGAGAGCGACGGCGCGCGCGAGAGTCGCGGAAGTCCGGCGGAGGCTGGGGCGACACTACCGTTGCCTTCTAACGTTTTCGACATGGAAGAAGGACGGAGAAAAGCCCCCGTGAACCAGGAGCTTGACGAGGTGGAGGTCGAGTTGATTGGCAGATATGAGGTCCGGCGGAACAGGAAAGACGACACCTTCGATTTCCGGTAAGCTCTTGAGGCGTGGACGCCAGAACGAAACATACGGCGTGAAAACCAAGAACGACCCTTCTGACACACACTGACACACGCGCCGTTCTTCTGTGAGCGGTTCTGCAACCCTGGCCACCTGCAAGCGTACCCGTTGTGTGGAGCCCTCGCACAGGGCTGTGAGTCTACCTGCATGCGCGTGTGCAAGGAGTGATAGGCGGCACTTCACAGCGTCGTGGACATGTAAAATGAAATACAGCACATGCTTCGCTATCCAAATCGAGACGCAGTAGAGGTGGAGAGAGAGGCGCCGATAGGGAGATGTATTGGTGTTTCTTGGTTCACATAAACGAGGGTTGTTCGTGGCGAGCGAAAGCATTCTCAACGCCAAGTGTAGAGAATGCGAGAAGCGCCTCAGTCTCGAGAGGCACACGGTCCTAGAGTGTGTGGAGATTCAGGCCTGTGCTTTGGCATGCGCTGAGGTAACCGAAAGGGAAAGAGTGTTGCCGGGCGTCCAGTTCTTAGATTGAGACCCAATGGCGCAACCACAGAAGCGTGGTTCAGTGCAGCGCAGGGACTGCTCTCTGGTACCCCTACGATTCCGTGATTGGGACTGTCGTGCCGGTGAGAACATTCACAAAGGTTGGCAGTCTTCGAATCCATTCCGCGGCTACGCGGAAGAACACCGCACAGGGCCCAAAGTTCTTTTCCTTTCCCCGGGAGAAGGGAGAACCCAAAGCAGAAAACACCCAAGTGGTGAAGATTCTGAGGATTCTGTACAGAGTGTTGCCGGGAACGCCTACAGCATCGCAAAAAGTGCGGTCCCTGTGTGTGGAGCGCGGACTCTCGGAAATTGAGCGTTGTGTCCTGTTTTTCTCGTCTCTCTGAATCGTCCGTGCTTCCTTTGTGAAACGAGGCAGGCGTGCCAAAGACGTGGGTTCCCTGGCCAAGTTCAGTGTTTAGCACGCATCGAAAATCAGATCTGTCTTCGCGTCGATGGCCATTCCTTACCGGCCTGTCGGCAGGTGTGCTGTTCTGCGTTTTTGTTTGGCGTGCTTGGAAAATGTTCACGTTTTCTCTGAAGCGCTGAGGGCAACAGACGCCGGTAACCCTCTTTCTGTTCTCTCGCCGCCATTCTTTGCGGAGTGTCAACTATTGCCCCAGTGGTGGTTTTATATCTTAGTGGTCTGTGTCGCTATTTCCCTTCCTTTCCCCTCTCCTGTTGATGCCTCGCTCGTTCCTTAGACTTGTTCCACGGGGCTCTGGCTCCTGCAGCAGTGTGTGTGTGTGTGTGCTTGCAATCTGCATCGCTCATGCGGGGACACTAGAAGAGAAAAGGATCCCTCAATCGGCGCGTGTTTTACCGTTTTGTGTGCTAATGTGCTGGTCCTCTGGCGAGGAGGTCGCGTCATTGCTCTCCCGCCAAAATTGACCGACCGCATGTTCCGCTCCCCTCCTGTCAAGGAAGAATGGGAACAGCCTCAGTTACTGAGGCAAGTCGTGAGTCTCTCTGCCCCACAGGGAAGACGGCGGGGCCCCCCCTTTTTGTGCTATGTGCCCCATCCCTTTCATTCTTTCTGCTGAAAGGCAGAAACCATCGGTGCGTTTTCCGTGTCATTAGGTATCCCTTTCCAGCGCATGCCTTCTCAAATGTACACGCCAGGTGGAGAGATTCCCTCCCAGAAATGCTTAGGGCGATCGGGAGTGTGTCTGAGTCTGTCGGTTGGTTTCCAAGGGTTGGACCTTGTCTGTTGCGGAGAAGAAAAGGTGACCTTCCGTTGATGGGCCGCCCTCGTTTTGTTGCTGGATCCAGACCCCCACTTGGCGTCCGGTTCTACAGAAGTTGCGGCGCTCGTTCTCACGTTTCGATACGCTTTTGACGATTTTTCGTGGGACTGGTCCCGCCGCGGCGTTTCACCGTTTCGTTGTGCTCCTCCGGCCGCGCGAGCGGAGCCGGCGCCCTTGACTCTCTCGTCGCGATTTCCGCCGGAATTGTTTCTGGGAAAGAAATCTGCGTAACGGACAGGGCAGTCGCCGAAAAGGCGGTTGTGTCGGTCAGTGTCGTTTCCAAAGGTTGGGAGTTCTGTCGACTTTTTTCCCTTCTTTGTCTCTCTTCACTTCCCCCGTTCCCCTCGCTCGTGCCGGACGAGCTCACCGCTAGGTTCCACTCGAAATCGCGCGTGTGGCGACGGGCCCCGATTTAGGCGAACCGTTTCGGGAAATCGCCGCCATCTTTCTCGTAACGAGTCACTTTTCTACTCTTTTCAACAATCGGTTTTCTCTTTCCGTCAACGGTGGATATTCCCCCCCCCTCCCCGCTTTCTTGCACTTTTCACCCCGGAGGGAAGCGCAGGAAGGTGACCTTGGGCGGGCGGCGAAGCCAGCAGTCCGTGCCGTGTCCCGTCTCGCGGTTCTGCGCTGTTTTCACGAGTCCATTTTACCCCTGAAAAAGGGACTATGTGGCTCGCTTTTTCTCTTCAGAGAACCTAGAGAAAGGCTGAACTAGGCCGAAAGGTGTCCCTCCTTTTTTGTGGAGGCCTGTTTCCCGGTTCGTGATCCTTCACATGCTCCAGGCGAATGCTCGCTGGCGTCGAGCGTCGCTCAACTGCGAATTCCCGTGCACTCGAACGGGAAACACAAATTCTTTGAAAATCGGAAAGGGGATCCCGAGGCACAAATCGCAGCCGCGTTCGAGGGAAAAAGGAAGCTTGGTCATTCGGAGGGACTAAATTTTCTCGTTTTCGAGCGGTCCCCACCAACACGCCTATGGCTGGCCCGGAGCACGCCCTGTGTCTAGGCGACCACCGGAGCTCTCTCGTGGCGTCGCGAAAGCCCCCCACCCCTTCGTCTTGTGTTTCTCCTTCGTTTTCCGACATTTATGTGTCATTCTTAAATCGATCGCCCTCGCCGAGCGCTTCACCTCGGTTCAAAAGGCGCCCCGGGAACCCGTCCCCGACTTTCGGGGCCTACCCTGTCGACGCCTCGGTGGCTGGGCTCCGGAGCCCCAGCGAGAGCCCGGCCGGCCGGGCGAGTGCGTCATTTTCCGGTTCGCGTAACGGCGAGGACTTAAAACCCTCGGCTGCCCATCGGTTTTCGTCGCTTTTCCCGTGCTCAAAGTCGGGAGCTCGTGCCTCTTCTTCTTCTTCTCGGAGTCGACCAGAAACAACAAATCTCTGTCGCTCGGGACGTTGCGCCTCAGCACCCCGCGGCGGAGGCGCTTCGGGACGGGGAGAAAAAGAGACAGACCCGCTCGGCGAGGGCTTGGCAAGGCGTGAAGGTCCGCTAGCCTCGTCACTTCGCTTTCGCATTTTCAGTTCGCAGTCTGCCGACGTGTGCTTCTCGGTCCGTCGCCGCATTCGTTTCCTTGTTCCGCTTCTCTGTCTTGGAGTCGGGGTCGCACTGTTCACCTGGGGGGACTCTCCTGTCTGCTCTACCGTTTCCCCGGACGCGTCGCTGCTTCTGTTTAGCTGCTGGAAACGTTCAGTTGACGGCTGGGTTTCGACGTTCTTCTCGAGCACGTTTCTCGCGAGCTTTGCCAGTTTGTGGGGAGAGACGTTCGTGGAAAACGGCGGGCCTTCTGGTCGGGATTTCGTTGCCCGGGTCGCCTCCTGGTTCTCAAGTGCGTCCTCGCGGTTGGCTACTGCCGTCCCTCTGGAGTGTCTGTACTCCTCGTGTCTCGTGACGCTGGTCCTAGGAGCCGCGACGGCGTCCGTTTCCCTTTCGGCAGCAACGCTCGCTTTCTTGCTGCCCATCTCATTCGCCTGCCTGTCGGCGCTCTGCCTCGCTTCGGCCGTCTTCCTCGTTCCCCTCGTCGCAGTGTCCCTTCGCATCCTTCTGCGCGTGACCATTTGCATTGTTGGCGTCTGCTTGAGTTGCATTCTGGTCCATTTGGCGATCGCCCTCTGCTGGGCTCTCCTCTGTCTCTTCCGGTGACGGTGGGAAGAGGCGAAAAGGAAACCGGAAGGAGCAGAACAAGACACAGAAGAAAAGACAAACATAGAACAGGGAAACGAAAGGTGAACTGTCCACGGCTCCATGTAAGGGAGAAGCGTGAAGGAAGGGAAAGGGGAGCGCGTGGAAGAGTATGAAGGAAGCAAATCTGGTGGTTCGTCGCAGAGCGGGGACCATCCGGAAAAGGCGTGATGGCTTCTCATCCCGTGACCAGTGTGTGCGTGCGTCGATTCCCGGTCTGGAGTGAACTGACATCTCCGGGAAAGTGCGAAGCGAACACACAGTGCGAAAACTCAGTCTGGAGCGACCAGACGTTTTTTTTCTACAACGTCAAAATATGAGACTTGGGGAGGAGGGGCTTCGGGGGGGAAAACCGGCACATTCTCGCTAAGAAGCGCAGCCTAGGCTCTGTCGTCCCTGTAACGAATGTGGCCGCGCCTGAGTTGTGCGATTCCAATTCTTCCTCGCGACCGGGTCCGCTGGTCTACACGGAGATGGTTCGCTGTGCATTCCGAAGGCGTCTCCCCCATTCTCTGTCGCGCATTGCTCCCTGCGATTCCGTTTTGAGCCCGAGGTTGCCTGTCGTCCTTCCAGATTTCTACCATTCCGTTTTCGCGTCCTCCTAGCTCTGATCTTCTTTCCTGTCTCCCTATCCTGTGTTGCGCTCACCAGCTACGTGTACAGCGTGAAGCTCGTCAGGCTCTGTGACCGGAGTCAAGTGTCTCGACACCGCCTGACTTCGGTCCGCGTTCCTCCGCCGAAGAGCTTTTTGACTGGAGACATCCAACTGGCATCTCCAAAGAGTCTGTCTCGTACCCGTACGACTCTCCCGTCTCGAGCCGAGGAAGTTCATGAGACGCAGGAAGAAAGACAAGAAAAACAGATCCAATCTCTTCTCCCTTCAGACACGGCCATTGGCGCGCACGGCTGGTCTGCTACCTCCAATGATCCGCGAAGAGGATCGACGCTCTTGGTGAGTTCTCGCGCCTGATCTTGTTGAGTGACCCGCGGTTGCCGCGAGATACGCCTCTCGCTACTTGTCTCGGAAAAGCTCTTTTTCGCCAAATCGCGTGTCCGCTGACGCGAAGACCATCTGCCTCCGGAAGAACCTCAGCGTCGCGTTCTAGCAAATCTGAGATCGACCGAGTTGCATGCAGCCACCGCACCGTGCACTGGAGGACTTGCGAATCCCCGCTGCCCAGCTCGGTTTTCATTTGTCGTTCGTTTCATCTCTCTCTCCAGGGGGATGTCGACAGCTGCGACCCTGCGGTGTGTGTGTCTCCATCCTGGATGTGTTTTCTTTCCCTGTCCGTGAAGACTCGGGCGAAAGTCCACTGCAGTTGCCAAGTCCCTGCAAGGTGTCTGTGTCCGTCGTCGTTTCCTCGTAAACCACCTAGACGCGTATCCCCCCATACGAGTGTAGATACATTAAAGCAGGGACTCCCGCGTGGATGTGTATCCAGACCTGTACCGGCAGCCAGGCCACAAGAGAGTGTGGACTGTGCGCTGGTGTCGCTTTCAGGCGAAGTCCTCTATGCAGAGTGAAGCCGTTTGCCTCACCTTGGACAAGCATCTGTCGTACTGGGACCAAGACAGTCACTACAGAGCGCGGCCTTCGGCCCCGCTTGGCGACTCTTTCGCCTGTTTGCCTTCGCTACGCGAGCAGCCATCCCTGCGAGAAGAGGCAGCTGTCGACCGTTCGGCGTTCGCAAGCGCCGGGCTGAAGATCCAGGCCGCATTGCCGGGGCCTGGCGAGAAGGACGAAGGCCAGAAGCGGGAGCGGAGCGGCGAGAGCACCGTCCGGGAGGACGGCGAGGGGACGCAGTCGCCGCACAAGCGCTTTCGGCCCGGCACGTCCGCTAGGAGGGAGACAGCGAGCGAAGGTGAATCCAGTGGAGACGAGAAAAGCGAAGCCGTAGCCGAGACAAACACCGAGGGCAGGTTGGAGCTCGTGTCGCAACTCACGTCTTCAGAGGAGCTGAATCTGACGCTGCTGGAAGGCGTTCAGTCGCCGTTCTCTTTCAACGGCCAGGGCGCGCTGTCGCCGCAGCCCGAGGGCGAAGACGTGATCCTTCGAGGCGCGAGCAAGGACGACGAGGACCTCACGGTGTCGGCCTTGTCCCACGACGAGGAGACGCCGGAGGCTGATGCACCTGCCGCGTGCCGGTCTCCAGAGAAGAGCGTGACAGAAGACTCGATCCCCGCGACCGTGCAGAGTCTCCCTCGGATCGAGGAAGAACTCGAAGCCGACGCGCTGGCGAGCGGGTCGGAAGCGGGACCACCAGAAGAACGAGAGGGACAGGAGACGGCGCCCGAGCCGCTGGCCAGCGTGGACGAGGAAACTACTGGGGAGGCCCCCAGACAGCCCGAGACGCAGTCGGACTACTCGTTCGGAGACGAGGAGTCTGAGGGCGTCATCGGTCGTGCGTCCGCTGGAAACGGAGCGCGAAGGAAGACCGAAAAAGCCTCGGAGCCGAGCGTGGATGCGATTCAGCGCCGGGACGGTGAGCGGGAACGAGGCCGACAACGCGTCAGAGAAGATCGAGGCGCAGAGAGCCACGCGGAGTTCGTTCGCAGACGCCACGCGTCTCTCGCTGCCATTGGACGCCGCGTGAAGGCCGACGCTGCCAAGCGTCGCCATCGATCTCTCTCGGCCCAGGCCCGCGGGGCTGACTCTGCAGACCGCGTCGCCTCGCCGTCGTCTCCCTCGAGAGGCGGGAGTCTCGCAACGCGGGTGATTGCCGAGGTCCTCGCGGAGGAGCGCGCCAAGGCGAGAGAGGCGCGAGACGCCCAGGCGGACGAGGGCGGACGGGCCTTTGCGGAGTCCAGGCAACCGAGGCGAGTCCAAACCCGTGACCTCGCCCGCCTCGGAACCAACCACACGGCCTACGAGGAGGCGTACCGCCGGATCGTCGAGGGGTGCATCGCCGTGAAGGAGACAGACTGGACCTTCCTGGCGCCTGGTGACAGCGGCGAAGGCGAGAAACTTCCGGCGTCGGACGGTCGAGGGAGCAGCGAGGAAAGTTCAGCGACTGCAGGCCGTTCCGCCTCGCCGTTTTCCCGCGGTCGAGCGACCCACGCTTGAGGCTGAGAACAGGAGAGGAAGGGTTTGAAGTGGCGCGGCAAGGGAAAAGCAAGGAAGATCCGCGTGTTTCCCCGTCTTCGCGGAGTTCTTTGGCGGGCGCGCGAGGCAAATCGCTCCGAAAGCGTCCACGGTCGCCCCTCGCGCCTCCCCGCTGCCTTTAAGCTCGGACCTTCAGGCGGCTTCGTCGCTGCGGAGCCTCCACGGAGCTCCGCGAGGGATCTTTTGAGGGCGCGCCAGTCGGGGTGTTATTGGAGTGTCTTGGGAGGTCGTGAGGGCGAAGCCGCCGACGGAGAAAAGCGCCAGAGGTAAGACACGATGCGGTCTGAACGCGGGGAGTGGAAGAAAGCTGAAGGCGACGGGAAGGCCAAAACGACACGCCATCGACAGGGCGAGGGACGCGCCACCGCGTGGGTCCCAGTGGGGGAGTCTGCGCGGGGCTGTGAAGAGAACGGACGTCTTCAGAGGGACGAGCACAGAGATGCGTTGCTTGCGTCGCCCGATCGGCGACCGAGGGAGGGAGGAACAGACGCCTCGCTGGGAGCCAGTGAAAATACGAGTCTGGTAGACTCAAGCTGCGAAGGAACCAGAAACGGGATGCGGAGAGAAGAGACGCGTGCGTTGTCACCTGCCTCTGCACTCCGAGCACAACCTGAAGTCCCTTGGAAGGGAAGCGGAACAAGACGAGACGAGGACAGAGACTCGCCGGTGGCCGTTGGCGGCTCCTCTGGAGCCGACGAGGACGGAGACAAGGCAGACGCGGACAGGCCCGACAAAACGTGTGGGGAGCCTCAGAAGCACCATGTGTTGCAAACCGAAACTGTGAATCTTAAATCAGGTGCGTCGCCTTCAACTGTCGGCACGGAGAGCTGAAGAGATGCATTGGGTCAATCGGACGGTCGACAACACGCACCGGAACGATCCCTTCACCTGACGCCCGACCTCGGCACCTGTCCCTCACTCTTCCTCTATTTTTGTTCACCGCTTCCTATGAGTCTCGCCATGTGTCCCTCGGGGTGTCTCCATCTGTCCCTCTAGGTGTCTCCATCTGTCCCTCTAGGTGTCTCCATCTGTCCCTCGGGGTGTCTCCGTCTGTCCCTATAAGTGTGTCCATGTGTCTCTCGGGGTGTCTCCGTCTGTCCCTTTGTGCCCATTGTCCACGTATTTTCGGTATTCTTCGTCAGCTTCGTGTATGAATGGAGAGAAAAACACTGACAGCGAAACCAGTATGTCTTTTTAAGGACACCTGTGCATGAATACGATGCTGAGAGGGAGGAGAAAGGATTTGACGTGCGCTGTCCTGCGCAGAGACTCTGAGCCGAAACGGTGCCGCCCGGCAGGAAAACTCGGCGCGAAACAACGGAGGGAACTGCGAAGTGCTCGAGGAAGGCTCGGGTCATGGGGAAGACGCGGGGGGGCCACAAAAAGAGAAGAGCGAGAATCCAGGAGAGGACCCGGCGAGAAACGCCGAGCTGGTATCCGAGTGTAGGGGAAGTGTCGCGAGCGCAGAAGGGAGAGAGGAGAGCCAAGGCGACGCTTTAGAGGAGAGGGAAGAGGGCAGAGGACCGGCCTACGAAGAAGGGCCGAACAGCACGGAGACGAAGCTATGGCGAGAAACAGAGCGAGAAGAGGCAAGAGATTGGCAGGAAGAGGGAAAGCGAGAGAACCGCGTTTTAGGTCGTGGCTCCCATAATGGAGAGAAGTCTGCGGAAGACACGAAGACAGAAGAAACCAACGATGCGAACGACCCGTCAGGTGACGAATGCATCGCAGGCGAAGACGCCACACGATAGAAACCGCGGGGGGGTGAAGGGGGGGGGGGGGGGAAGTCGACCTCGGGTTTGACGTATCGCTTAGCCTCGCAATCAAACACCCCTCAGTAACCGAGTCAGACGACGTTTGCTGCACTGAGTAGGACAGCGACGTGCCGAGCGACAAGCGGAGGAAGTGGAAATGCGTAGAGGCAACAGGAGAGAGACGCTCGACAGACACCGCAGAAAGAGAACTGGACGAGACTGATGTACACAGACATCGAGAGAGAGAGAGAAAAAAAGCAGAGGAGGATCGAGGTCGGTGTTGCACTGTGGAGGAGAGGACAAGGGGGAAGAGGAAGGAGAGCAACAGGAAATAGGTAGAGAAACCCGTGAGAAGGAACTGAGAGGCATGGCACCGATTCGAGAAGAGAGGCGAAAACGATGCTGAAACGGGTTTGTAAAGGCAAGGAGACGCATTGCCAAGGAGAGCCTTTGTTTCCTTTTTGCGGCAGCTTTTTTCAGAGCCTCCAGCGCGTGTTCCATGCGGTCGCCGAGAGCCGGATGAGTCCCCTCACACCACGGCGGGAGGTGCACAGCTGCCTTGCATGTTCCGACAAATCGTTCTGTTTTCGCGTCTGCTTGGCGTTTCAGAAAAGACAAATGCATCCCCCCCTCTCGCCTGCGTTACGCCGTCTTTGCCCGCTCCCCCGAATCACCAGCCCTCTTCTTCCAGGTGTCTTTTGCTGGGGGGTAGGCTCGGCGCGCAAGAGAGTGAAGGGGTGATAAGAACTTCGGAGGGCGAGAGGCCACGGGAGAGACAGAGAGAGCCTGAGAGTGAGGAAGTGCGGAGAGAAGACAGAGGGAGTTTTCCTCCACATGCAGAAGGTGCCCGGGAGGCCAGGCTGAGAGGAATGGACGGCGAGAAACGGAACGGAAGAGAGCAGGAACGGGGGTCGGGAGACGGGGAGGAAAAACTAGGACATGAGACGGCCTTTGCCCAGAAACATGGCGGGGAAGAAACCCAGCCAGAGGAAGATAGACAGAGCGAGGCTAACTGGAAACGCCGGGGAGAGACGGACGGCAACGGAACGTCTTCAAATGAAACAAAAGGCAGCCGAGAGAGAAAAGCGCCAAAAAGAGAGAGAGGCACGACGATGGAAGAGGGGGGGATGGAACGAAAGCGTGACGATGGCTGGGAGGCAGCCGGCACGAAAGAAGAGACGCCGAAGGAGGTGATCGAGCGCTGGGGCAATGCGGCCCGGATCCATGAGCGAGAATGCCAAAAAGAAGAGCAGAGAGAGAGGCGAGACAGTGAAAAAACGAAGCGGACTTTAGGAGCATCGGCAGAGAAAGGGGAAAATGCGGAACGTGAGAAAGACGACGGTGTTATCGGGAGGGCGGGAAGCGACGAGTTTTTCCCCGGTGTGGGGAACGCTTTGTCCTTTGCAAGTTGCGCTTCGATTCAGAGAAAAAATGAGAGCGAGCAGAACAGAGAAACAGCGAAGGCAGACCCGACGACGAAGACAGTGAAGCAAGGCCCTCGAGAAGAGAGCGAGGACCAGATAACGGATGACGCGACCGAGCCTGGGGGAGGGACAGACACCGCAGCGCAAGGCGATTATGGCGACACGAGAGGCAAACGCAGAGAAGGACGGGGCGAGGCTCAGAGACAGGAGGCAGTCGAGACGTGTGAGGAGGAAGGAGAACGCGATGCGAAAGGAATGAGAGAAGCAAACCGACACCGCGACGGAACGAGTGCCGAACAAGATGTTGAGGAAAGGGACGAGGGCACTGGAAAGAATGAGAGAGCCGAAGTGCAGTGCGAAAGCACGGAGCAAGAACGGCCGAAAAGTGCCCAGGAAAAAGCAGACGAAGAAAACGCTGAGGGAATAGGAGAAACAGAGAGAGAGCCTGAAGCACCTGGAAGCGGAGGGGGAGCACAGTGGCAAAGCGAACGCGACGCCCGGACAATCATCAGTGCCCTGGACCAAGAGAAAACGGAAGAAACCCAGCGTCGACGAAACAACTCACGAACGAATATCTCCTCTGCGGATGAGACCGCAACACCTAACGTCCTGTCGTCTTTTCCGGTGACGTTGATCTCTTCTTCCCGGCACACTATCACTCAGTCGTGCCCGCCCTTTCGTAGACAAACGTCTGCCTCTACAAAAACAGAAGAATCAAACGCGTCTCCACCTGCGTTTCCAGCTTCTGCTTCTTCGCTGTTTGCTTCCTCTTCCGATTCTTCTCTCTCACGTTCTGTTCCGTCCTCGCTTCGGCCGGCTTCGTGTCCCCCATCTTCCACGCCTTCTCTCAATTCGGTCTCCTGTTCTTTGATTCCTTGTTCTCCTATCTCCTCTCTTCCTACTTCATCCGATTCCTCGTTGCCTCCCAACACTCTTGCCCTTCCTGGAGCCTCACCAGCCCTGGAAGTCCCCCAAGAGCGACCACGGCCAGCGCTGAGCTGTTCGCTGGAGGCTACCCGCGAACAAAGCCCGTTCGTCATTCGGTCCTCGCCGCGTTCACACGCACCTTTCTCGCCATGTCCCTCCGCATCTGGACCTGTGTCTCGTTCCGACTCCCCTCGCCCTTCTCGGTCGCTTCCGCCGTCTCCCATTTCCCCTTCAGCCGCCTCTTTTCCGCCTTCCCCAGATTCGCCTCTGCGGGAACAGCGGGGGCCCAGTGAGGGGTCGGCGATCCCAGAAAAGGCCTCCTGTGCGGAGACAGGAGATGCGCGCGGCGACGCCGGCGAGAAGCCAAATGCCGGAGAGAAGGAAGTGACCGACCAAGGCGCGCGCGCCACAGACTCAACGAATAAGGAAAACGAGAAGGCCCAGAGCCAGGGAAAAGAGACCGACCACGGCGCGCGCACGGTGGCACGGCAGGAACTCCTCAGCCCGGAGAGCGAGGCGATAGAGCAGAGTTCGTCGGATCTGAGTCCATCGCAGAAAAGGGAAGGCCAAGCGCGAGAGGATGCAATAGACGCCACATCTGCAGAGGGGAAGGAAAGGAAAGCAAGATCGGAGGGGAGTGCATTGACGCGAAATGAGGGGAGCGCGCGCATCTCCGACAACAGCGACAATCGCGAGACAGCCAGGGAAGAAGACGGCGAGAGGGAAGAACAGGAAACAGCGGCTTTTTGTGAGGAGGTGAGAGAGAGGGAACCGGCAGAAAGGCAGCGCAAACGCGAGGACGCCTCGCACAGCTCAGGTGCCGATCCTGTCGGCGTGCTGCGGGGTCAAGGGGCCACAGTGGCGAGGCAGACGAAGGACGGGGTTGCAAGCGCCGGAGAAGGGAGGCACGCCGGAGCCGAAGAGACTGGCGCCAAGGGAAAAGAAACGGCGAGCGAAGTCGCGGAGGGCCTTGGCCCTTTTGAGGAACCTTCAGAAGCCGCGGAGCGAGAGGCAGCGGGGGAAGCGGCTGTAGACACTGGAGACCCCGGCAAAGAGCGGAAAGATGGAGAGGCGGAAGAACAAGCGGAAGGCGGAGACCCTGAGCTTCCCGAAGCTGAAAGGGTGCGTGTGCCGTCCAGCTGCGGGGATGACGAAAACCAAGAGCCGAGTCTCGGAGAGAAGTTTTGGGAAGCACAGGAAAGCCCCAGCCGACAGAGGGAGGTTCTCTACGATGAGCGTAGAGGGAGTGCGTCCGCCGTTGAGCAGTATAAGAGTGTGGATCCTGAGATGACCACTCCGGAATTACAGAGAAGCGAGGAGGAAAAACACGGTCCCTCCTGTCTGCTTTCGACGGAACAGGCGCCATCGCTTGTCCTTCCACGCCGGGAAAACTTGTCTCTTCTTTCATGTCAGTCGTCTCTCGATCTCGCCATCTCTTTGGAAGGAATCTCTGCATTGACCGCCGGAGCTCAAAACACAGTGCTGGCCTCTGAGTCGCGTTCGCCCCTCCCTTCGTTGCCCTATTACGGGCTTGCGTCGTCGCCAGTTCCTTCCATCGCTGAGCCTCGACCTGCCTCGTGGTCTCGCTTTGCCTGCTCGCCGGCCAGAGCCCTGGAAACGCTCCCGCTTCCAGCTGCGAGTTTCGCACCTTCAGAGAGCCGTTCCGCTGCCTCGTCTGTCGCGCCTGAAGCGGCGGAAGCGCCGCCTGCCAAGGGCGAAAAGCACGGGGACCAGAAGGAGGAAATAGACGACGCATCGTCAGAAGAGCGACGGCCAGACGAGCGCGCAAGAGATGAAGAAGACAGATTCGGGGACGCTTCAAGAAAGCAACGGGATGATCTCCCGCTCTCACTCAGTGAAGCACCACGCGTCGAACGGGCTCCGGGCCTTCCTGTGGAGCCCAAATCCGTGGGGCGAAGCGGTCCGCTTTCTGCGTCATGTGTCCGGCCTTCTGTTCTCACTTTCTCGGAGAGTCTCGCTGCTTCCGCTGGGCCTCCACGTCCTTCTTTCACCTTTGTCTCCACCTTTTCACCCTCTTCACCGGTGACTCTCTCTGACATGTTGGCGTCTCCTGCGTCTCCGCCTCCAGGCAGCTGTCTGTTCCTCCGCGACTCGAGGAGACCCAGAGATTCCCCTGCGACCTGCGGTCGCCCGGAGCTCCCGGCGCCGCAGTGGGCTGAAGACGCGCAGCTGCAAGAAGAGGACCGCGGCGAGGACGGCAGAGAACAAGAAGCGAACAGCGAGGAGCGAGGTGAAACAAGGCGAAACTCTTCTGGAGCAAGCGGCGAGGAGCGAAGCGGAAAGGAAGGAGACAGGAGAGACTTCGAGCCGGCACATGAGGGAGACAATGACCGGTCGAAAGGAGGGACAGAGTCGCGAGATCAAGAGGCGTGCGCCGAGGTGGAGCTTGCGATCGAAGAGCTGAAACAAGTTGAAAAACTGGATGAGGAAGTCGACGCCAAAAGCGACGACGAAACGAGCAGGCCGGTCGACGATACAGTCGAACAGCCAGGCGGGGAAGGCAAGAGTTGTTTTTCTTCCCCGCGCGGCAGGCGCCTCTTCACCAAGAGCGGCAGAATGAAATCTTCGAAATACTTTCTTGGCCCGTCTTCGGGCAGCCGCAGCCGTCGGCTCGGGCCCCGGATGCGCCGGCCGTCTTTCGCACGTGTGCCAAAGGCGCTGCCGAGCGAAAGGCGAAGCGGCTCGGCGCGGACCAGGCGCGAGGGTCTGCGCGAGTGGGAAGCAACTCGCGGTTGCAGGGAAAAGGCGGAAGCATGCGAACCTGGAGAAGGTGAGACGGCGTACGAAAATCCCGAGAGCGCCTGCGCATCGAAAAGCGAAGAAGAAAGAAACCGAGAGGATGCAGAGGCAGCCGCAGAGAACGCGACTGGCAAGAAGTACGAAATCGAGGTGGGAGACCACGAGGAAGGAAAGGCTCGTCCAGTCGCAAGGCGACAACCCGGTGATGAAACGGTCGAGACGAAAGGTGAGGACGTCGACGAGACAGACTGTGGGAGGACGACACCGCCGAGGCGGCGAGGAAACGATCAAACGGCGCCTCGGGCGACAGCCGGACGAAGCCCAAGAGACGCAGGAAGAAAAAGGGAACTGCACGGTCGAATGCTCATCGACGTCTGCGAGGGATGGACGGGCTGGAGAGAGGAGCGCAGAGCCGCGCACCAGGCGGAGGTCGCCAGAGCAGCCCGCTAGGACAGAACGCAAAAAATGGCTTCGGACTTTCTTCCTGTGTATGTGCAGACTCAGGACGGCTATCCGAACGCCCGGTCGAGCTGAGGAGCTCCGCTGCTCCGTCAAGGGTCCATGGCGGCGAAGGAAGGCGCGAAGCGCGCGAGAGAACAGAGAAAAGCGAAAAACCGATCGCAGGAGACGCGGAGGATGCCCAGACTGCAGGGTGTCCCTCTGCCGCTTCGAGGGCTGTGGACCCGGTTCGAGGCGAAGGCCTCGGGCCAAGAACGAAGAAGGTTCTCTGGTGCGAAAGCGGAGACAAAAAGCCAGGGCGAGAGAGGGGCGGGCACCGGCCTGGAGAGGGGAGAAGCGGAGGGGCGAGAGAGACCAGGGAAGGAGACAGCCTACCTTGTGCCTCCTTGAGAGTGTTACCGGAGAGCAGAGACGGTACCGAGGAAGAACGGGGCTGGAGGGAAGACCGCGAACGCAGACAGGAGCTGCTGCCTCCAGAGGAGTCGACTCGTTCAGCGTGGCGCCCGGAGGAGAGCCGCGCCCGAGCTCGGCGACGCACAGGAGCGCCCTGGGACTCTCCGACACCTCCACGGGGCGCAGCGGACGCGGCCGGAGATCAAAGAGCGAGGCGGGAGGCGAAGACGAGCTCGAGGCAGAAGAGCGGCGCGAACGCAGAAAAGCGAGGGACGGAGACTGGCAGTGGGGCCGAGAGACGCCCAGACACGAAACGCGCCGTAAGCGACAACTCAGAAAAAACGCTCTCCGCTGATTGTCGGGGCGCCGGTGTGTTAGAGCGCAGCCGGGCATCTCCACACGTGCGTTTTCCGTTTGTAACCGCGGAACTCTCTGGGGTTTTCGAGTATTTTTTCACGGGCACCGGAGGCATGGGAACACGAGCAGCACAGTAACACCCCCGGTTCCGTCTTGTTCAAGCGGACCTGGAAAATCCAAAGACCACGACAGAAAGCATATGGATGTCCAAGGAGACGAAGGAGAACACTTCCCAAGGCCGCACGCACGTATCTTAGAGCAGGGTCGGACAAGGCCCATCTCGTCTGAGAAGCCAAGGAGGGTTTTCCAAACGTCGCCATCTAGTTCTTGATTTCCCCTTCTCTCCGCACTCGTCTCCATCCCACAGGCGTCCCTGTCGAGCGACGCCGACACAACAACCTCTTGATGAAGCAGAATTGGACTGTATCTGGTGCAGCATAGCTCCAACAGTCAGATCGCTTTTCTGTATACCGGCCCTTTGTCGTGGAGGAAAGCGCGTGACAAACGTCGACTCACACTTTGTGTTTGAAGCCACAGGAACCACGTACCACCCCACGGCTTGTCGGCTGGACCACTGTTATCTGGGATTTCTCAATCTGCCACACCTTTTTGCGGAGCATCGCGCCGATACGAAACCTCGAAAAGAGACGCTCCCAGCTTGCGCGTCTCGACTCACGCCGGACTATTCAGACCGCGATGTGTCTAGAATCCTTCTGACAAAGTCGTGTGTTGCTCTTCGCCCACAATCACGAAAGTATATGCATACATAGATATACATATATGCGTGTACGTGCTTCCATATCGGGTACGCGCTTGTATAAGGAGATACACGTGGAGAACGAGGTAGAGGAAGAACGTAGAGATAAACGAAGGTGGAAAGAAGCTGTAGGAGTTTTACGGGATCTTCCGTCGCGATTTCTGCTTGCAGAGCGCCAGCACCTCCGCGGGACTCACCCCCGCTTTTTTGCTCTTTCCCCTTTCTTTTTTCTCCTTTGTCCCCACGTTCGCGCGGCCGCAACAGAGCGAGACAGGCCTCTCACCGTCGGGGAAAGGGGAGCGCGACGAGAAGTGGAAAGAGCCGAGAGTTCCCGGAGACAGCGAAGCTCTGCAGGCCTTCCTCGACTCGCTGCACGAGCTGCCGAAGCCTGTGCGAAGCAGACGCCGACCGGGGGAAGGTCACGAAGAAATCTTCTCTCTGGAAGGGGAAGCGCACTCGGAGGACGGCTCCAAGGGACGCGGGAGTGAGCGAGGAGACAGAAACACATTCAAGGGTCGGGCGGCGACGTCCGTTTGTCGCCTTCCCCACAAGAAAAAACAGGAAGACAAAGGACCAGGCAAACTCGCTGAAGCACCCATTATCGCCTTGCCTCCCATCTTTTCTCCTTCCTCGTTGACCTCGTTTTCCCCGCCTCGCTCTCTCTCTCCGCACTCCTCCGCGTATCGCCCCTCCGCCGCAGCCTCGTCCTCGTTCGCCCCTCTAGCCACTTGTTCGTCGCCTCTCGGCGCTCCCTTGGCCCCCCAACGGGCCCTTTCCTCGTTCTCGCCACACCTTGCCTCTCCTGTCTCTCCTCGAGCATCTGCTGCGCCTAATTCGTCTTGTGCGTCTAATTCTTTGGCGTCGGGTTCGTCTTCTCTGGCTGGTCTGCTGGAGCTTTGGATTGAAGAAGGGGAGAAGCTGAGACGCGAAGAAGCAAGTCGCAGCCTGCCGCAGATTGACGAGTCGCCCACGACAGCCCAAACGCAAAAGGACTTTCTCGACGCATGCAGTCGAGGGGTGTCTCAGCAGCAACCCAAGTCTGTCGCCCTAGCGGCGCCTTTGCGAGCCGAGCACTCGCGACGAAACACGAGTTGCCCGCAACCTCTCTCGTCGTCCCCCCACGTCTGGTCACCGCCGCGTTATTCTCTCCACGCTCTACTCCCAGTTCCGCTGTCTCCTGAAATGAACTCTCCTTCTCGGCAGGTGGGACCTCTTGCTCCGACCTCGTTCCCGTGCTCGCCGCACCCTGGCGAGATTCTCGCTTCTGCCTACCGACCTTTTCACGGAATCCCTCCTGCAGCCTCTTGTTTCTCTGCATCGAGCGATCCTTTCCAAGGTGGAGACCTTCGTCGCTTTCTCCCCTCCGCTGCATGCTCTCCCACTTCTTCTCCACAAATCGACGCGCCGACTTTCACCTCCGCCGCCTTCCCGCTGCCTTGCTCCGCCCCCGGGGGCCAAGGTGAGCATCCAAAACGTTGTGCACCGCCCTGTGTGTTTCTCCCTTTCCAAACACACCCAAGCGTCGGTTAAACGACAGTGGAATCTCGTTTGCTCGAGAAGAAGTTACTCGCGAAGGCCGCCTTTGAATCTTCGTTTCCCGGACAGAGCTGTAAAGCGTCGCTGTACCGTGAGTGTGGCGTCTTTCCATCTCTTCGTGGATCTGTCTCCACACCGGGCTCCATCTGTTCAGACTGGGTTTTGCGGCAGGCCCCTCAGAGTGGCCGGACGGAGCGCGTGTCCTGCTCAATCGTAAATTGGTATTTTCTTTCTGGTGGGCAACTCTGTGGAGCCGCGAAGGTCGAAACACCTGTCGCGTGGCAGCGCACGCTACTAGGAGCGGGGCAGGAGAGACACTTCCTCGCCTGTGGACCAAAGTAACGGGGGGTTGGGCCAGGGCCCTTTGCGCGCGTCAAGAGGCCGAGAGCATGAGGTCCTTCCGCGGGTGTTTTGTGCTGCGCAGGGGGCGGGCGCCCCACGACGGGCACGCGAGAAAGGCAGGTTCCCCGCACTGTGCCGGTGAGTCAGAGATATGCGCGAAGCAAGGCCCAGACCAGAAAGAAGCGAGAGAAAACCTGGCAGAAAAAGGACGGTATCGGCGAGATGAACCCCGGGGGCAAGCCGCACCCACACACGCGCGCGGAGACAGATGCTGCAGCCCCCAGAGCGAGTTTTCTTTCTTCACGATCAGCAAAAACACGATAGACGCATATTCACAGACAGACCACCAAAGAAGGAGATGGGAGGAGAGACAGTTCCGATCCGAAGAAGGCAAGTCTTGGAGGAAAACCCGGCTACTCTTGAGAGAGAGTGTCTGTCCCTCGTCTCTCAGTGCCTGCGGCCTGTATGCAACCGCAACTTTTGCAGTGTTTGTTCTTGTTTCAGATGATATCTGTCCAGTGGAGACCGCCACACGCGCCGGGCAATGACGCGTATCTCTGCGCTTCTCCATGCCACTGTCAAGAGCTCCACCCTGCTCTTCCATTGCCGTCATTTCTTCCTCCCACCGGCGCACCGGAGGTCGTCTACGTCGCCCACTCCTCCCTTTCGCCCGCTTTGCCTGTCTGCGCTGTCCCTTCGGTTTCGCTTCCTCCGGCTGAGTCTCCCTTGCTCCCTCCTCGTGCTCTGCAGCCGACGGAGGAGACGTCGGGGAGCGTGGACAGTGATCTGTGCACTCTGGGAGAAGGCCCGACTCTGCAGGTGTCTCCTCCGTTTTTCGAGCCCAACCGCCCGCCGTCCCCGCCGCGCCTGGGCTCCTTCTTCGTGCCCCACGTCGCTCTGGAAGAGACGAGGAGACGTGAGCAGACCTGTCGCTGTGTCTCCAGCCCTGTCGCGGAGGCGCCTGCCTTAACCGCCGGTGAAACGGAGGAAATGCTGCTCTCTGTCGCCTCTTGGTGCGGCTCGGCGGGTGGCCCAGAGGTCTCTACCATTCGCCACGCCCGCCATTCCGCCCCACACGGCAACAGAGAACCGGCCCAAGCAAACGCGCAAGTTCAGCGTGAGGGCAGAAGACGGCGGGGCCCTCTCTTCTGTACCCTGCGTGGGGAAGAGGAAGAGCGGGGCGGAGAGAGCGGGGCTTTCACTCGCCTTGGAACCAAACTGAAGAGAAACGAAGATGACAAAGCCCGATGGAAGGCTCCTGGAGGCGCGTTTCCTCAGCTTCCCTCCCCTCCGGGGGAGACAGTCTGCTTGCCGCGCTCTGTCGTTGGAGAGGCGATAGCGCAGCGAGAAGGCGAGAGAAGAGAAGAAACCTGCGAGGAGCCCAGCTGGTGGGGAACGGCGGTCGACCTTTTCACGTCTCGTGCAAACCTCAGGAAAGCCCCGGTCCCGGGGCAAAACATCCCCGTCGGCGGCTCGGGGAAGCCGTCTTCTGAGAAGCAGCCCAGCGACCCTCCAGCAGCAGCGAACTCGAGAAGAGGGCCAAACCCTTGCGGAGACGTCGCAGGCGGGTGCGGTGAAGGCTCTCTGAGCGTTTCGCGCCATACACGTGGAGGTAGGAGAAAAGGCGAAGGGCAAAGCGAGAACCGTTGCGGCTTCAGACAGAGCGCGAACGACATTGGGGATGTGTGTCGCTTTTCAAACAGGACGCGCCGAAGGACGTGTCAACAAGTGTGTCAAGCTTCGATGGACAGCCGCGCACAGCCGACCCTGCAGAAAGCAAAAGGCAGCCTCTGCACCGCTTTTTGTCGCTCCGCCTCGATATGCGCGTCAGTGGCCTTGTTCTTTCCGTCTCGTTCGCTGTCTCCTTCTCCGGATCGCTTGATGGTTCCCTAGTGCTGGATCTGTCTCTCTTCCTTCTCTTCCTTCTCTTCCTTCTCTTCCTTCTGTTCTGTCTCGCTCTGCGTCGCCCTCCAACCTCGGTGACTGTCTCTTCTTTGTGGTTCCGTGTCTCTGTCCAGGAAGACCCGGGGCACAGCTCCTTCCTCGAGCAGGCCACGAACGAGCCAAGAGAAAGAAAGAGACGAAACGCGCCTCCGCCGTCCAGACGGACGAGATTGGAGACGAGCAGCCCTCGGACGTGGGCTCGATCTTCGGGTCTCTGGTCAATTCGTCTCGCGCGTCCTCGTCTGCCGTCCCCGCCGGAGTCCGGGGCGCGCCTGCAGCCCAAAAGGGGGCGGACGCGAAGCGGCTCTCGAGAGCGAAGCGCGACAAAGCGGAGAACGGGGCATCTGAAAGACACCCGGGAGAAGACACTGACGTACATCCGCACGGGCACGGCGGCAGTTTGCGGGGAGGCGCGAGCGCGGGCCGACACGCACGAGCAGAAACGGAGCAACGTTCGCTGTGTGCCCGTCCGTCTGCTTCTCGCTCCTCCCCGGACCCGTCTCCAGCAGCCTCGCCGGCGCCGAGTGGTGTCTCGAAGCTTCGCGACGTCTCGCTCCCAGCTTCTGTTCTGGAATGCAGCCCGCAGCCCAGTGCGTCCCTGAGTGCATCAAGAGGCGTAGGGGGAGAGCGTGCGCTGTCCCCCGTCTTGAAGGAGGACGACAGAAAAGGCACCCATCCTCCTTCGCCGTTGACCTCGTCTCTGTCGTTTCCGCTTTCGTCGCTTTCGTGTGCGCTCTCTTCTCCGCCGTCGTCCTTCTTTTCATCTTCCGTCTCTTCTTCCGCCACCGGGCCGCCTCGCGTGTCCGTGGGCGTCCACGCCGTCAGCCACAGAGAGGTGCTTCTGAGGCGGCGAACGGAGAAGAAGAAGGTCCAGCTGCCTAGACAGTGGTTTCTGGCGCTTTCTCCTCAGCAGTCCTGGCACGCCGAGGCGCAGCGACACCAGGAAGAGAGACGAAGGGACGCGGACGAACGGAGTCCGACCTTCCCTCCTGCTTCGCCTTCATTTGGTCGCTTTCCGTCAGCTTCGAGTCTCTCGAGTTCTGTTTCTGCCTTCCCTTCCTTGGGCAGTCTGGGTGAGAAGAGAGGAGAGAAGAAGGACGCGAGTCTGCGCGAGAAAGCCAGGTCAAGGGGAGAGAACATCGCTGTGTTCGGCCCCACTCCCCAGGAGATCATCAAGCAGCAACAGAAGGAACTCAAGGAGAAGCAAGCGAGACAGAAAAACGACGCAAGACCACAAAAAGCGCAACCCGCCGCAACGGAAAGTGTCTCCTCTTCGGCGGGAGACGAGCCGAGAAACCCCGCTGTCTATCGGCCAGACGGCTCGCAGGCTTCTTCGGCGGTCTCTGTCTCTGCGTCTCGGCATTCCCAACTCGGGTGTCTCTCTTCACATTCGACGCTGGCCCTCGAGAAGGAAGAAGCGTACCTCTTCTCTCTTCCCGTACTCGAAGAAGTCACTGCCTCATCGACGCGCGTCCAGAGACGACCCGCTCGCGAAGACGGGCGTGGGAGCTTGGCGAATCACGAGGCAGACGGCCAGGCACTCGGCCGGTCTTGGTGCCGCCGTGGGGGTGCGGCGGAGGCTCTGCATGCAGCGAGTGCGAGCGAAGAAGAGCTGAAGAAGTGGTTGGGTGTCCTTCGCGCCCAAGGGGAGGAGCAGCGTCTCCGTTTGGATAGACTTGAGAGGCAGAAGTCGCTCTTGGAGAGGTACGAAAAAGAGCGAAAGGAGAGGCAAGAACTTCTCGTGTGTCTCCAGGAAGAGAGAAGGAGGGGACACGAAAGCGCACTGGCTGGGGACCGCCAGGCGCGCGAGCGAACAGAAAACGAGAGTCGGTCTAGAGAACCTACGCGGGGTAGGGCAATGAGAGCAAGGCGGCAGAGCCGCACTCGACGCCTCAGCGAAAGCGCAAAAGAGATCGTCACGCGGCTCGCCACGGAGACCGAGGAGAGGGTGCGGAGCCTTTCGAGAAGAGCGGCGCGTCGAGTCCGGAACCTCAGACGAGACAAAGACTCCGAGGGGCGTTCGGGTTCTGCACTGCGATGTCCTGGTCGATCGCCGAACGAAACAGGTGACAGTCGGGGACAGATCTCTTTCCACGAGCCGAATCTGCCGGACGTACACCCCACGAGCGACTCGAGCTTGCCCACGCGGCTACCGCCCCACGGCATTCTTCTTTCTTCTCCGCGAAGAGGGAGCGAGTTTGAAAGACGGCGAAGACGCTCGACAGCAGAGCGAGGCCATCCATATGCCTTCAGAGAGCAGGAGAGGGTTACTTTTTTTGAAACGGCTGGGAAGCCACGCCAGGGGCAGCGAGGCGACGCCGAGTCGATCCAGCACCCACAGGGCGCGGACCAAGCGAATGCGGCTCACGGGGAGGAGCTCGCCGACACCACAAGCCTGGAGGTGTACGTACACCGCTCGGAGGCTACCGACAGCCAGTATGGAGAAGCTGAACGGGAGCGAGTAGAAGGGAACGCAGATGGAGGAAGGAGATGTATCGGGAGACCCATGAGTGCAGAAAGAGAGGCGGAACAGAGCGAGGACGCCCACATTGTGAGTAAGCAAAAGCGAAAGCGTGAAATTCTTCGCCAGGCAGCCACGGTGGCTGGCCTCACTGTGGCAACGGCTACCGTGACAGTGGCCTCAGCCGGAGCGTCGGCTGTCCAATCAGTGAGGGAAAAATTGCGAAAACGGCGAGAAAGGACAGAGAAGGAAGAGGTCTTCCCTTGAATCTCCATCGACTAACGAGAGAAGCGGCTATTCTTCGCGGAAATAGAAACAATAGAAACAATACGCCAGGGGAAAATGTACACGTCTGCGTCTGGCGTCGTGCCTGAGACCAGACGTCCACATCAGTTTTCTGTGCATGTGTAGTGTAGCTGCGGTGTGTGTGCCCAGATATCGAGCAGTGCCAATTTGGTTTTTCGTTCTTCTATCTCGGGAAAGAAGGCAGCTGTGCTTTTCGTACAAGCGGTTACATTCCTACGCTATGTGCAGATTCGTGGCGGGTGTTTACGCCTTTGTCCATGCAAACAAGTAGAAGTATGTACGGTTTGGCACACAGATGCTGAACCGTTGGCGGCGTTCTTCACCTCGGCCGAAACAGGACTGCACGCATGTGCGTGGGAGTCCAGACGCATACAAAACGCTCTGTCTTGCTTGGGAGTTATGCAGTTACTGGTGCGAAGCAGATGGCTTTACCTACGACTATGTAGCAGAGCTTTTCGCTTCTCGTTTCTTCGGCCACACATCGCTGTCCCTGTCCTTGCTACTACTCCACTACACCCACGGCGGTTGCACTGAAGAAGCTCTAGGAAATAGAGTCACGACCCAGGCGACTAGAGCGCAGGGAATGCGTCCCCTTACCGACACTGCTCCTTGGTGTCTACGGGACGCGTAGAGGGAAGATCTCTTCGCTGTGTTTGAAGCAGCACGAAGCACCCCAGTCAGTACGATCGGTGCTAGAGTGAATGCGCTTGTTTTCTTAGGAGCGGATGTACCAGACGTTTTTCGGTAGTCCTCTGGCCGATTCGTTTAGACCTAGCTGGGACCGTCGCGCTGGTGGCCAGTGCGATCTTCTTTTGGAAAGTAACACCGTCCCTGCTAGAGCTAGATCGGGTACCGGATGACCTTCCTGGTCGCGTGGGAAACGAGGAGCCACACAGAACTTTCACTGCCGTTTTCGCGCTTTTTCGGCGTTTGTCTGCCTCAGCACACAATGAGTTGTTTCGTACTTTTCCTAGCCAATCGTCCCTCGCGGGGAAGCAGGCCGTCGAGGCATCGGTGAGCAGCCGTATCCGTCTCGTCAACCTTCCTCGGGAGCGACACAAAGAGAAAAGCGGGAGGATTCGGTAGTCACGAGACCCTGCTGCCTACCAAAGTGTTAGTGTGCTTAATCGTGGACGGTGAGCATGCTTGGAACTGACTGTCGGTCTGAAACGGAACAGCGGTCGGATGTTGTTCGGGGCTCCATCTATATACAGTTTTCTACTGCAACACCAAAATACCGGATTATGTACGAATCTTTGTCTCAACCTATCTTCAACTACGGGTGGTAGCCGTAATGGCCACAGGCTTGTAATACAAATCCACCGTCCAGTCGATGAGCCGTTATTTTATAGATTTAGTCCTAGAGCAGATACGGTCTTGCGTCTCCCTCAGCCTTACAAGAACTTGATGCTATACGGACAATTCAGCAGATGACCGTCTGAGTCTCATAGTTCAAAGGCATGTTCACAAGCTGATCTTGCTTCTCTTGTACTACTGTTGAGAGGAATGGAAATAGAGTGACCGTTGAAGGAAGGGCCAGAAGAGGTCTCTTTTGCGTCAGCCTCCCACGTTTCCCCCTGCCTGGCTGATCCGGACCAGTATTCCTGTACATTTTGGTTCCTGCAGATTTCCCATCCGACTTTTTCTCCCTTTGCCTCCACCACCTTGTTGCCTTGCAATCTTTTCCCCCTTTTCTTGTTTCGTCTTCCACTGTCTTGAACGGCGTCCAAACATCACCGTTCTCTTGACCGTCTTCTCTCAGTGTGGTTCGAGAACTGACTCGGTCTTGCTCTCGTCATGTTCCGTTCCATCTTGCCCGCCACTTGGTTCTACTTCGTGTTTTGGGTGCATCCACAAGTCGGTTTCACGGCGAACGAAAAAAAAGTCGGAAAGTTCCTTGTGCATGTTTGCGCTGGAAACCGTAGGCTTCTTTCTTGACACTTTATTCGTCCTTGTTTCTAAAATAAAGTGTCAGCAGCAGATATGTTTCCTTTCGTAACGGCGTGCGCCACTCTGTCTCTTGTTTTTTTCCTGAAAATCGTCGATTTTTGTCAAACAGATTTTCCCCCTCCTTCCCCTTGTCAGCTTGTCTCTCCTGGCTTCTGCCTCCCAGAAATTCGTTGTCGAACGGAACGCTAGAAATGCACGTGTATTTACGCCCATAATTGTCTCTCATCATGTGCTAGGCTATAGCTTCTTGTGTCCTCCACAGTAGAGCGGCAGATGAATCCGTGTTGGAGGTCATCATTGTCTTCTGAGAAAAAAAAGAAAGCGTCTAGACATGATCGAGATCGCACAGTGGGAAAAGATCTGGAGGAATTCTTCGTCACCTCAGACGAGAGTTGCGCCTTTCGACTTTCTTCTTCGGGGCTTCTGCGTGCTCTAGCGGTAAAGTGAAGCTCTATCGTTTTTCGTTTACTCTGCAGTCAACTGCAGATCCTGCTTGGGGAACGGGATCGTCGAGACATGTTCCAGGCGAACCGGAGACGTTTGTTCGTTCTCTCATTCTACCTCAGACCAGTTTTTCTCGTTTGCTGTCTTGCACTCGCTTTCTCCGTTTGTCGATCTAGCGTTGAGACAGCAAATGAAGCCTCACTGTCGATCTTCACCCGCCATGTGGAGATTGAATCTTGCAGACAACTGGCGGAAACGCTAGGGTCCAAATTTCCGATATGTGTCGCCGCACACTTTTGTGAGGATCCTGGCAAAACCCGGTTGTGTTGCATGGCAGAATTGAGCTATTCTCTTCAGTAGCAAGCGTTCCCTCTATCTCATGCTCACAAAACGTGGATATCTATCTGTATGTATCTACACAAATAAGTACACATATTTGTAGGCATATTTGTGATTAGCCCTCTACTCTTGTTTGCATCTACCTGATTCACGCCACGCTTTCTCATTAGGAAAATTTTCATGGTAAATTTCGGGGCAAACGCGTTTTGTAGACTTCGCCGGTGTTTCCTCAACATCGCCGTGCGCTTCAGCCAACTGAGATAGTGGGCGGCTGGTCATAGAGACAGGAGGCCGGGAGGATCGCTGGTCGCGCCCACTAGGAAAAAAGACCGAAGAACCGAGAGCGAGGAGAAAACGTCCCGGGAGAAACGAAAGGAAAAAATCCAAGACTTCGTCGCTTCAGCGGTTCCACGAGCCCCCCAAAACAGTGAAGACAGCGAATTGGAACCGAGGAACGAAAGACCGTTCGTTCTGAGCAGAGCCAACAACCGCGACAACACAGTTTGTCTCCACTGTCTGCCCACCGCGAGACGTGAGCTGCTTGATCTATGCGGCGAATTAGGAACGCAGGGAATCCCGTAACACCCTCGCAAAGAGGCATTCCCGCATCGCGTGACGCCGTTCCCCCTTCGGGATAACGTGGAGGCAGTGATGGCTTTGGCAGGCTGTCGCGTGTGAGAGGCGGGCGACGAAAACGAGAGGGCCAGGAAGAAACAGGACTCGGGGAAGAAGAAAATGGCAAATCTATCCTAACAGAAAGCGTATTAGAAAGAAAAGTAAGACACCCCAGACACGACCGAGCCGCGAGCGAGGAGAGCGGAGACAACGAAGGAAGACGGGGAGGTAAAGGCCCAGCACGACGGGCAAGAGAACTGCACTCGGATGCCACGGAAGAAGCCGGAAGCAGTGGTAACGGCTCAGAAGCTTTCTGCCTGTCCATTTTTGATTCACAAAAGGAGCAACGGATGTCCGGGCAAACGCGGAAGATGATTCCGGAAGGCCCCTTTCCAGACTCCGCATCTGTCCGAAGAAAGGAAGGCTGGCCTCCCAGTTTCTCGGATCCGCGCTTGTCTCGTGCGCCAGAGCACATCAAACGGGCAGAAGGGGAGAAAACGGAGCCTGAAGAACTACATGGAGAGAATCCTGAGGCTCCCCGCGGGCGCAGGAACGACGACGAACTCAGGGAAAGACCACCTGGCACGCGTTCGTGCAGAGGAGAGCGGACTCAAGGAGAGAGACGAGAGAAGCCGAGAATCGCCGAGGACGCGGAGAAGGCAACGGGCCGAGGACAGCACCCACAAGGGAACGACGAAGACAGGCAGGTCGGAAAAAAACGAGAGCGTGAGGAAACCGAGAAGCCCAGCGAGGTCGGAAACGGGAGCGCATTCTGTCTGACAGCCTCGGGCATTTCTCAAGGAGTGTTTGAAACCCAAAGCGCGTTTGTTCCACCCGGGCCTCTCGACTCCGTTGCGGAGACTCTAGCCACCGCACAACATGTCCCGTCGCTCAGGCTTTCTCGATTGTCTCGTTTGGCTCCATCTTCTTCTCACGAGTCGTCGCCCTCGTCCTTGGTCTCTCATGGCGGCGCTAGGCCCTCGCTGTTTACAGGTCGCTTGCCGCCTCCTGCGCCATCTGAGCCGGACGCCTCTCTCCAATCCTCCGTTTCCTTGCGACTCGGGGTTCTCTCCTCCTCTGGGCTGCCCATTTCTTCGTCCTCCGGCCTTGTCCCCTCTTCTCTCAGGGGTCGCAGACCTCCGCCTTTCTGTCCCCCCGTGGCTTCACCGCCGACTGCGCCTTCAGCCGTGCGCCCAGGCGCCGCCGGCATCTCGCCCTCTTCTGTCCCCCTCGCTTGTCTTCCCTGTGCTTCGCCTGCGTCGCCTCTTTCGCGCTCGTCCTTTTCTCCTTCGACTGCCGCTGGATGTTTCTCTGCCGCGTGTCGTCGTGGGGAAAAAGGCGATCGGCAACTCGCCGTCCTCGGACTTCCTCTGCACCCTCGGCACTGTCTAGACAGCGTCCCAGCAGCGGCGGCCGACAGCGCTGGCCACACAGCGACAGGCGCCAAACGAGACGGGGCGCGCGTACGCACGGGGAACGAGCAGCGAGACGGCGAAGAGGAAGAAAGAAAGGACAGGGCGCGAGAGCCGAAAAGGGGGCGCGAGCGAGGGAGTCAAGCTGAGGAAGGGTGGAACGCAGGCGGGCTGCATGGCGTCCACAGTGTGGAAAAAGACGGGCACGAAGAGACACGGGACTCGAACGAGGCTTTGCGCGCCGAAGCAGCGCCAGAGCAGGCGAACCTGCAAGACAGACGACCACAGCAAGCATCGGACGAAGAAAAAAGGCGAAGCGAAACCAACGAAGACACTTCCTCGATACCTGAAGACGCAGAACAAGAGGGCGCAGGACCGCAAAGGCGGGTCACACGCACTCGCAAGAGAGGCGCCGGAGAGGCGGTTGCATCTCTGTTGCGCCCAAGCCGTCTTCGCTTTGGGGTTTCGTTTCCTTGGAAGAAACAGAACGCAAGGGAAGGAAAGCTGCATCGGAAGAGCGGTGTAGGCGAACGGAGAGGTGACCCGACCCACCGGGAGAAGCGGAACGGGAAAGCGGGCAGAGGCTGTTTCAGCCACAGGCTGACTGCGAGGCATGCAGACGGAAGCAGGCAGGAGAGGAAAGGCGAGAAAAGAGCAAGCGATGACGAGCACGAACTCCTGGAAACGCGACAATCCAGCAAGGGCTCCGAAGACTCCATTCACCTCGCTGACTGTCTCCGAGCCTGTTCTACCGCCGATGTCATGGCAACCGCCGAGGCAAGGCCTCTCGCCTTAACGCGTGAGCCTTCCGATAACGGAGAGGGAGAAGAAGAGAAAGGCGACGAGGACGAAGGTGAGGAAGACGACGAGGAAGACGACGAGGAAGACGACGAGGAAGACGACGAGAAAGCGGGGGATGAGGGGTATGTACGCATGCAAGGGGAGAAAGATGGGAGCTACAGCACGCCCTGGAAGGTGCGAATTCTCGCTCTTATTCTCGGGATCCAAATGACGCTCAACATCGACAACGGTGTCGTGCCTGCAGTCCTGGCAGACCTGGGGCGCGAGTTTCACGCGAGTGCATCTGAGCAAGGTCAGCCCCCAGTGCCACTGAAGACCACGTAAATCAGAGGAAAGGCAGAAACGCTCGGAAGCAGGCGGCAAAGTGAAACGAAAGAGCCGGGATTCCGGTCTGTCGGCGACAGGCCACGTTTTTTCGGTGGACATATGAACGAACCCACAGTATAGATTGCTACAAAGAAGTTAGCGTCTCCTTCGTACAGAGCGGCGTCGCGAAAGTAAAGATCGTAGCTAGGTCGTGTATTGTTATCGGCACATTATAAGCAGATTCTGAAGCACCCGCTGTCCTCGACTCCCTCGGGCCCACCTCCCCACCCCGCAACTCCTTCTTCTCGAGTGGAACATGTCAGTCGTTGAATGGAAGCACACACTGGCGGAGAAGCTGATCGCTCTTATGGACAGAGAAGGCTGCACGAGCAGAGAAGGTATCGCCCTACAGGAACTGTCTGTTTGTCTTTCAACGTGCGTCGCTGCTTTGTCTTCTCTCCGTTCAGGCCTCGTTGGTGCCCTGCCTCACATCGGGATGCTCGTTTTCTGTCCGTTCTGTGCCCGGTGTTTGGAGGCCGTTCGGCCCCAGCGTCTGCTCCTTGTTTCGCTTCTCCTCAACGCCGTGGCAATTATCTTCTTTGCAGCCAGCCGCTCCTGCATCCCACTCTTCCTCTCACGCTTTCTTATCGGTTTCTCGCAAACGGCCTTCGTTGTCTACGCCCCGGTGTGGGTAGATAAGTTCGCGCCCCACAATCTGCTCACCCTGTGGATGGGCCTCACCCAGTCCGCCGTAGTGGTGGGTGTCGTGGTAAGCGGGTTGGCGAGTCCCAGAGAAAATTTGGAGCAAACACATCTGCGCAGGTCGTTAGTGCACTTGCTGATACACACATACTGATGTAGCTACTCGTGCTAGACTGGCGCGACCAGGCTTTTGACACATCGCTCGTCTGTAGCTACATGTATATATATATATATATATGCAGAGAGCTAGGAGAGAATGACCGTCTGCGCCGTTCATGTCGTCCGCGTGGTCTCTGACCTTTTGTCTGCTTTTTGCGGTTCTTCCCGGCGTGCCTCGTCGCTCCACAGGTTGGCTACCTTCTCGCAGGCTTCCTCCGACAGTCGCGCCTCGACTGGCGGGGTGTGCTCTTCTTGCAAGTCGCTCTGCTTGTCGCGCAGCTGCTTCTACTCGCGCTCTGCAACGCCGCCCACGTCGACGTCTGGGCTCAGCCGGAAACTGGCGACAACACCTCGCACGCCCGTGAGGTTTTTGAACACCCAACCCCCGAAGACCAGGAAGCACAGCAAGGGGAAGCGACAGACAAGGGAGCGGAGACGAAAAAAGCGGAGCGAATCCTGGGGCAGGCTGACGAGACAATAACCAACGTGGTAGGTGGAGCTGGGATGCAGGCTGGCGAAGCGGACAGCACATTGGACGGTTTCGAGAGCGGCAAAGGCAGGTGTGGAGGAGGCGCGAAGGCCGGCCGAGTCGATAATGAAGACACAGGGGCGCATGCAGTTTTTGTGGGGAAGCGCGTCGCAGGACGCCGGGCACGGACACCTCAAGAGGAAACCGGCCTCGCGCGAGCGACGGAAACGACAGAGGAGGGACGCTTGGAAAGAAGGGAAGTGCGGCTTTTCGAGAACCAAATGATCGCTGCACTGCCTCCTTCGCCTTTCTCGTCGTCGCGGCTACCTTCTATTTTTCGACGTGTCCCTCCGCCCGCTACCGTGGCTCTGCGGGGAGATGCTGGTGCCCGTCTGCTTTCACCCAGATCGTTTTCGTTCGGCTTTGCCTCTTCAGCCGTCGCTGAGGCCGCTCCGCTGTGTTCGGCTGCATCTCCTGAACCTGCCGCACTCAGACCCGGCGTCGGCGCGGCTCCTCTGTCTCCTCGGTGTTCCCTCGCCGTGTCTTCTTCCGCCGCGGCCTGCTCTTCTCGCGTCGTGTCTCTCACAAAGCTGACAGACGTTCCGTTGTTTTCTGTTGCATCTCCTGTGTCCCCTGTGTGTCCACCTTTTGCCGCCTCTTCCTCCTGTTCCTGGAAGGCTTCTTCGTCGCTCTGCCCTACCGACTTTTTCCCGAACGTTCCCCCTTCACTGTCGATTGGCCGCCCAGCCTCAAGTTTCGCCCTTCCCTTCTCAGCATCCCCGTCGGCTGCCTCGCTCTTCTCGCCGTTTCTCTCCTGTTTCTCTCCTGTTTCTCAAGCGTGGGAGGGACTCCCTCAAACAATGCGAGAGGGCCCGGTTGCCCTCCAAGGCACCTGCGCTTCGTCTGGAGCCTGCTGGGCACGGTGTTCTGAACAAACGGTTTTCCGCACTAGCGGCGCCTTCCCTGTCTCAGAACGGCAGCCAAAGGTCGAATCTGACGAAGGGGAAGGCGCCTGGGGAAGCGTCGCACGTCCCGCGCCTTCTCAGCTCTCACGTGCGTCTTCCGCAGACTGTGTTGTCTCTTCCTTTTCTCGGGCGTCTTTTGCCGTCGCCTCCCGCACGCTCTCTCCACGTCCAGCCCTAGGTTTCGGCCCGCGAAACCTCGCTTCGTCCTCGGCGCTCGCGACGGAACCTGTCCTTCTCGCGTACCACTCCCAAGACATCGTCGATTTCCGTGACGAAGAAAAGACCATTTCTCTGGAAAGCTCGGACTTACTGGCGAAGTTTGCGCCAGCAGCTACTCCACCTGCAAGAGAGGAGGCAAGCACGCCTGACGCCGAGACGAAAGAGAGGCGCGCCTCACAGACTGGCGTGAGGGAGAAAGGAGAGGCCGGACGAAGACGCTTGAGGTTGGTGCAGCGGAGACAGGTCGAGCGAGCAGCCACTGGCGACGTCGACGCGAAGAGACGGACTTCGAAACCAGCCGGAGACGTCTTTGCCTCGCAGCCCCGAGAGAACCGAGATCCTCCAGCTCGCAAGCCTCAGTCCGCCGCGCTCGCCTTGGGGGCTTGGCAGGGGCAGCGTGAGGGGCGAAATGAGGCGCGTTTCTCCTCTTGTCGAGAGACCGGTGAAGCGCGACAGGAGCCGTTGAAAAAGTGGAGTCAACGCGAAGCGATTCTCGCCGCCATCGCGCACGCGCACTACGGCCAAGGCCGCTTCCGAGACGAAGGTAAGCCTCGCAAAGGCGCGGCGGCGAGAGAACGCGGAGGAGACGCGAGCGGCAGCGAGGGAAGAGATGAGACGCGCGGGCGAGCGAGGGCGGTCGGGGCAGGAAACGTCGAGCGGGAAAAGGCAAGGAAAGGAGGGCGCCGCGGAGGAGAGACACACGAGAGGAGAAAGACGGCAGGAGAGAGGACAGTTCGGAGAGCGGAAACGCTCGCGGGCCGGATAGGCGGCGGCGTTACGCAGCCCAACCAAAGGGAAACAGAGGAGGACCGACGAGGGCAGAACGAGGAAGCCTCACCTCGAGACATGCATGCTGTGGACGCCCGAGACAACCCGGGAGGCTCCGTGGAGTCTTCGGGTGACCCACGAAGTCCCCCTTCTCGGCCAGTCTTTTCGGTAAATGGAGAACACGAACCTGCGTCGCGCACCGTGTTTCCTTGCCGCAGCCGGCAGCACGAGCATGCACGCCTCATTCTTCCTCCGGCTTCGTCGACCTCCGCTGCGTCTTCGGCGCCGTGCTCAGACTCTCACGCCTCATGGGCGCCTCGGGCCGAGCCGAAGAGACGGACCCACGTCGCGCGGCCTTCCTCGGCTCTGCGGCGGGCTCACATTGTCTTCATTAGACCGCGGGGACGGACGGGAGCGTCTGACGATGAGCGAGAGAGTGTGTGGAGGCTCGGGTCGGAGGCGAGCAGTTGCTCGGTGATTTATTCTTTTCACTCTGGATGTGAGAGAAGAAAGCGCGAGGGTACGCAGTGTCTCGTGGCTGTCAACACGCAACCGGCTTCGCACACAGAACTCGTTTTCGACGCGTTTCTCCGGGGCACCAAACTGTTGCTGTTCACCCCACCAATCGGATTGATTCTGTCGTCCTCGCCGCCCTCGGTTCCGCCACAGTCAGCGAGGCATGGCGCCAGCAGCCTCGGCTCCAGGAAGCGAACGCGGGGCACCACGCAACGAGAAGGACAGCGCGGAGACGCTGGGGGCCGAGGCGAGATAGACAAGAAAGACCGCCTGAGAAGGACGGACCAGACATCAACAGAGAGGACGGAGGCCGCGAGGGAAGGGGAACCTCTGCCGGCAGATGAAGAGGCTCGCGGGAGTGCGGAACGAGACACCAGCGACGAATGCGGGGAGCGACCGGAAGCGAGGCTTAGAGGGAGCGCGAAAACAGTGCTATCAGGAGGGAAACGGAGGAGACAGGAGCGAAGCGAAATACGTCAAAGTGGAAAAGGTCGACTTTCACCTGGACGGCTGGTTCGTGGCAGCGAGGACGAGGAAGCGCTTAGCGACCTCGAATCCTCGAGGACGCTGACGACGCTGAAGAGCGAAGAAAAGGCAGGCGAGGCAGGGGCGGACCCGAGCAATCAAGAAATGCAGGAAAGGCGAAAAGCCATACAAATGGACACCGGCGAGGAGACAATCTACTTGGGCGGCAGGAGGCGAGTTGAAGCCGGAGTTGCAGGCGAGGCCCAAACCAAGGCAGCTCAAAGTTCGAAGTCGCTTTGGGGGTTTTCGTCCTGGTTTTCGTTGCGGCGGCTGGCCGAAAGGCACTCGGACGCTGCAGGTGCTCTCTCGTGTCGCGGAGCAGAAAGCAAGGAGTGCATGTGCCGTGGAAGCGTCCAGCCCGCGAGCCTGGCAGCAAACCACAGACGAGGCGGAACAAAGCGGCGAGAAGGGAACGAGGAAGAAGGAAGCGACGGGGAAGCGCGCGCCTTCATTCCTGCTCCTCGGAAAGGGACCGTTCCTTCTTCGCACGCGCTGTCTGTTGCGGCTTTTGCGGAGAGAGAGAGGAGTGCAAATGCGCTGCAGCCTCACGCCGGAGCAGCACGCGCTTTCGAGGCTCCTCCGCCGCTCATGCCTCCACCGTGTATGGTTGCCGCCACACGAGGCGAAGACATCGACGTTCTTGCGCAGCCTCTCCTCATCCAGTCCCGACCTTGCCTCGTCGATCGTTCGGTTCAGACGTCGTCCGCCGCTGCTCGAACCCCTAAGCCTCTTCCTTGCTCTCCACCGCCCCCTCCGACTGCTTCCGCTAACGCGCTTGCAAGTCTCTGCCATGTGCGTTCGTCATCTCCTTCCTTGTGCTCCTTCTCTTCCTCTAGCTCTTCCTCGGCTTCTAGCGCTTCCTCGTCATCGGGCGCCTTTTCCTCGTCCGGTTTGTCTTCTGGCGCTCGTGTGAATGATAGCTGCGAGGCACCACGTGGCGCTACGAGGGCAGAAGACGGCGCAAGGTCCCGAAACGCGGGCGACGACGCAGAAGGGCGAGACGTGCGGGTAGCTCGCGAGGAGGACGAGAACCACGCCGCGGATCAGGCAAGAGAAAAGCCGAGGCAAAGCATCCAGGTTTTTTATCCGGCCCCGACGCCGCTTGTCGTTGCCGTGGGAGAGGAGGCGATTGCGCTGACAAACTTCAAAGCTCCGGAGTGTCCAGAGGACGCCGCAGAGGCAGAGAGTGGAGAGGCGCAGACGTCGGAACGCGGAACGAAGATTGAACAGGAAGGTGCGCAGAAGAAGGCACCGCGCGGAGACGAGAAGGAGAGAGACGACTGGGAACCAATGGACGAGAGTGAGGTTCGACAGCAGGTTCACACACTGTCCAGGGTGCCTGGGTGGTGGCTTCGTCGGGCCGAACCAGGCCGCAAGGGAAAAGCCTCGGTAGAAGCGACGGGAGAAGCAGAAGAAACTCGAGAAGGAAGGGCGGGTAACACCCTCAAGAGAAGGGAGCTCCGGCGAGGGGAAAGTGATGAAGGGCAAAACATGCGAGCACAGCCTCCCACGCTAGTCTCGTCTTGCAATCATCTGAGGGCGGCGGAGGAAGAGGGAGAAAGGGGAGACAAAGCGGCGCAGAGCGGCTTGCCGAGAAGAGATAGGAGCTTCGAGAAGAGCGAGGACAACGCAGAAGACAATCCAGAAGCAAGCACCAGAGTGTTTGAGGAAGACGTCCTCGTGCACGCAGTTTCAGTTGAACTGCCGGCACGCAAGCCGTTCGGTGGAAGCGCCTCAGGCGACGACCCGACAGAAAGCGAAGGACGCGAACAAGGAGAGGAAGCACAAGAAAGAGCAGAAAAAGGGAACCGGGGAGGAAGACGAGATGAAGAAGGAAGTAGTGGAAGAGGTGGAAGAGGTGGAAGAGGTGGAAGAGAAGGAAGCGACGGAGGGGAAGCAGAAAGAGGGAGCGAAGAAGGAAAGATGGTTGCGACAGCACACCTCAAAAGCAGGCTCGACATTCTTTTCCTGTCGCGAGGAGAGGACACAGAACTGAGCGCGGAGGTACCACATGGGGTTGCCGTCGTCGCTGTGGAGATCCAGGGAAGCGCCGACGTCGAGTGCAAGGCAGCTAATCGAGCTAAAGAAAATCGCCAGAGAGACGCAGAAAGAAATAAAGAAGAACTGACAGACGAAAAGATCAACCGGCAAGGGAGAGGAGAGACAGCGGGGGCCCTGGAGTCAAGCGAAGAAGCAAGCGGCATGGGAAATGAAGGAGAGGCGAAATCAGAAGGCGACCAGAATGTTGAAGGCCGAGAGAACGGTCAGGAGGCCGCCGAGGTGACACGGGCCGAGGGGCGCGAGTGCCGAGACGAGGTCGCTCACCACGGAAAACAGGACGGAAAATACAGCGAAACCAGAAACGCCCAGAGAGGCTGGTGGAGCCTGACGCGGTGGCGGGAGAAGCGAAGAAGCTGGGTAGAAGGGCGTGAATCGGGTACGCGATCGGGCGAGAGCCCTCAGAAGAAAGACATAAAAAAATCAGCAGAAAAAGAGGCCAAGGACCGTGGCAACGGCGAGCAGAACTCGAGAGGCACGCACGACCAAGAGCAAGACGAAGTCTCAACCGTGTGCAGCAGCTTGGAGAGCGAGGACGACAACCAGACTGCAGGCGCTTGGAGGAACCGCGCCCTGGGGCGCCTTCTAACGTGAGGTTTCTGACCAGTCCGCGAAGCGGAAACCTTGAATGTACGCAAAGAATTTTATGCACGTGACAGCGCACAGCTGTAGATCCGGCAATTCCGTCTATACATGCAGAGATGTTATATATATATATATATATATATATACGGAAAAAAACCTTACCTGCGAAGAGAGAGAAGGGGAAATAGAATGATATATTTAGATGCGGTGCATGTGTCTGTGAAGTTACGGACGCGGAATCCGTCCAAGGAGGATTGGTGCCCAGATGTGTATATGGACGTGGATACGCGGTTGTGCATTCCAGTTGCGAATGTCCCAGTAAACGGACCTCTTACACCGGACGATGGGTGTCTTTGTGGTGCGTACATACATCCAAAAGACATGTAACGGAATGCAGCGAATGTGCCTGTGCACACTCTCCAGCAATCCTGTCTACGTCTGCCTCACACTGGCGCTATCGTCCTTGTTCTTTGAGGTGACGGCGATTCAGTTCTGGGCGACGAGATACTTTGACGAAGAACTGCATGTGAGAATAGACGCGGCGGAAAAAGAAGTAACAGAACGAGAGGAACCGCAGGAGAGAAGGCGAAGGGGCACGGGAGGTGTGGGCGCACGCGCAACCGAAAAAGAGGAAAATCGCAACCCAGCAAAGAGCGAGGAAAGGAGAGCGCCTCCGCGGGAGCGTGGAGAGGGACGGGCAAGAGGGAAGCGAGACGCCTGGCGAAAAACCTGAGCTCGGCAGACACGCGGAGAGAACGAAGCCGGAAATCGAACACGTCTGCAGAGACACCGAAAAAACGGAAGGCAAAGAAGCTGCGAGACATCCAGGCGGGAGGTTCGGAGAAAGGGGTTGGAGTTTTTGAGAGGCCTCGAGGGACCAACGAGACTGGAAGACTGGCAAAACTTGCCGTGGCCTGAGAGAAGATCGCCGTTCAAGTTCGCGGCGCGGCTCTGTCTCTGTGTTGCCGCACGTTTCACTCCTTTCGTATCCTTTCTTGGTGTGTTCCTCCATGCTTTTCAGGCCGACACAGCTACCGTCTTGATCAGTTTCTCGGCGACGGCGGCAACGGCGCCTGCAGTTGGGATCCTTGTCGGAGCCTTATTGATGGACTGGCTGGGAGGCTATCGAGAGACGCCCGAGCAGCGATGCCGAGCGCTGCTCTGCCTTCTCGTTCTCTCCTTCACCTGCGTGGTTCTGGGCCTCTGCGCCGCGTACTGCGCTCTCACGTTCTGGCCGTCTCTCGCATTGATTTGGTTCATCCTGTTTTTCGGTGGAGGCATCTTGCCGACTGCGAGCGGGCTCCTCCTCGCGTCAGTCGACGAGGATCTGCGAACGAAAGCCTCCGGAGCAGCCACGCTCTTCTACACGCTCTTGGGCTACACGGCAGGGACGTTTCTTCCTGGAGTTGTCAGCGACTCGATCGGAACCAAGGGAGGCATGCAGGTACCGAACTCCTCGCATGCAGGCTTCGGAACTATTAGGCATGTGCCGTATAATTACATATATGCATGTATATCTATATTTATATGGGTGTAGATAGGTAAGGGCGTTCATGCATAAAAACAAATCTGTCGCAATTGCGGTGACGTGTATATAGGGTTTGATTCCATTATGTTCATGAGACCTTTCAAGTAAGCAGAAAGAGAGGACAAACGAGCATGACACGAAGGCGAAAACACGAATCGCTGACTCGAGAGGGCCTCGCACGCTTCGTGTCTCGGAATGGCCCACGACTGCAAAAGAAGCGAGAACTCGAGAAAAGAGGATCTGCGGACATGACTCGAGTGGTCGTGTGCGTTGTTTCCCCTGTTTGTATTTGCTGGACAGATGATTCTTCTCTGGTCACTCTCTGGATTTGCATTCCTTCTCCTCGCCACGGCGTTTGCCTCTCGCCGTAAAGCTGAAGACGCCGAGGCCGACGAAAACGTGGAAACAGAGGAATCGGAAAACGAGAAGTCGCTCGAGGCGAGGTCGAAGACAGGCGCGCGCAGCAAGAGCACGAAACAAAGCGAGACGGAAGATGTGTAACGCGGAGAGACAGGACACGACGCACGGGCACGAAGGGCCACGGCAAAGGGACACCACAGGACAGGAACAAAACGGGTCAAAAACCGTGGTTTTCTACCGTTCCATTTTCCGTCTGAATCGCCGTTCTGGCTTTTTCCCGATTTTCTCTATTCAAGCTTTTTCCTTCAACTCATTTTTCATCACTTTTTTACTTTTTCCCTCTCTTCCGCGTAGTTGTCTGGCTGAGAAGAGACGACGCAAACCTTTAGCGGGACGCACTGCCAGAGAAGCCTGCAGCTCCCCTCTCCTCTCCTTCGCTTCGATTTTCAACGGCGTCTCGAGTTCCGCCGGTTTCTTCACCGTCGTCGCGCCGAGCGAAGGAGCGGCTCTGCCTTCTGCTCTTGCGGATGTAACGACATCTCTGTACTTCTCTGCCTCTCTAGGTCTCTCTCTACAGAACGACCGTCGCCCGCTAGCGCTGTCTCGCTCCCTTTTGCTCTCTTTTCTCACTTTCTGGCTTTGCTCCCCACCTGCTCATCCACCTGTCTCTCCTACCCATTTCGACGTCTACGAGAAATTACTTCTCCCTCACCCTACAAATGGATCCATATATATATATATATATATATATATATATATACATACATATGCATATACACATATAGAGAGAGGTGTATGTCTATTTATACACGTAGGAACGTTTATTTATGTATTGCTTCCTGACCATGTCTCTGTGTGTAGTTTATTTTGTCTCGACCGCGTTGCCTCTCTGTTCTCCCGCGACTTCTCTCCGGGCTCCTCTCTCTCCTCTGCCGCCTAGAGGCAGCGAGACGCAAATCGGATGCTTTGAACGGAAACGGGAGACGCGAAAACTGACCAGCTTAAGTTCTTTTACCGCTCTCACGCAGAAACCGTCCAGATATGAGTGTGACAAAGCGAACCGCTGGAAACACAACAGACTGGCGGCGTTCGGAGGAAAAGAAAAAGCCAAATACGCCAACTCTCCAAGCATCACTCTCGGGCGCTGTTCAATCCGGCACGAACCTTCGCGCGCATTTGCGATTCACTCTTCTGCGCCGTTAAGAACAACACAACCCCTTCTTCACACGAACAGTCGAACCTGGAAAACCTGGAGGCACTACATATAATGCATGTATAGACACACGGAAAGATATGTATAATGCATGTATACATACATGCAAAGCTAGGTATATATATATATATATATATATATATATATATGCAGAAACAGATGGATATAAAGGCTGACATATACAGAGACATTAATATATATATATATATCCCAGGCTGTATAATCTTTTGTGAGTGGATCGGCATAGGTACAAATGCATATTTCTGGCCGAATAACTTCTCCGGTTTCGATTTTCTTAGCTTCCTGGTTTTATGCGCCGGACCTGTCTCCCTTCTGCAAAGCCATCCGCTTTCTCTTCTCCCCCGCTGCGCGGTTTGAGACGCCTTCGCGCTTCTCTCGGTGGAGCTTGAGGAGGCACTGGCCGAGTTTGTGGGCTGCGAACGACGAGCACGTCTCTTCCCAGGTCCAGTTTTCTTTCTGCTTCAACGCGAAAAGGTGCAGAAACAGAAGCCCCGTTCGGCCCCAAAGCAGTCTCTCGTTCTTGCTCAAAACGTGGGCCTCTTGCACGCAAATGGACCGCGCCAGGTCGTCTCCACACGACGCCAGCAACTGCCAGGGAGACACCGCGCGAGACGACTGAGGCGGACTTCGAGGCGAGGAGGAAGCAATCGGAGAAGAGAGCTGAGAAAGAGAACAAGGAGACGAGGACGATGCAAAAGGTACTGGATGCAAGTGTTTTTTGCATGTCCCGTTGGTGTCCGTGTTCTCAGAGTCGTCGCCGCTGCTCTCGGCGTCGCTCTCGCGCGTTTCGTCCTGTGCCTTCCTCTTCTTCTCGTCTGCGACTGTGTCCGTCGCCTCGACCTCGCCGCCGGCGCCGACAGAGCTAGAAGCCCGCGGGGAGGGCGGGGACGCGAGTGCGTGCCGTTCCGCAGCCGAAGTCAGCGAGGCCGAGAAAGAAGCAGAAAGGCCGTGGAGAGCGCCCGTGAACCACGCATGCGGGCGTCGCGCCACAGAGCCATACCCTCCACAGAGTGCGCTCGCCTCGCAGCCCGACCCGAGAGAAGAAGTGAGAGGACACGCCGAAAGGCGAGGAGCGGAGCTTGCAGTAGGACCACTGGGAGGCACGTTGTGACGCAGCCGCTTGTTGCGGCTGCGCCGGTGTTCTGCTGGCAGGTGGAGATTGGCGAACCCTGGAAGCGCGTCAATTAGGTCAAAGATCGCGCGCCCTGAAGTCGCAAACCAGGGATGGCCAAGAGCCTCCGCAGGCAGGAGACGCTCAGGAGCCTGATAAGACAAGAGCGCCGCCAGGAGGTTCCAGAAAGAAGGTGAGAACGCGTGGGACGCGCCGGACGAAAGCGCGACCGCAGAGTCTCGCTGTAGTCGATAAATGCGCTCTGCGAGGCTGCAGACAGTCATGCGGGACGAGACACAGAGGCAGCCACACATGAACCAGTAAGGCACATTGACGGAAGCTCCTTGCTGCTGCGAACTCCTTTCTGTTCCGATTCGTTGCCTCTAATCCCGTCCGCCTCGGCGTCTCCACACCTTTTTCTGTCGCCTCTCTCTCCAGTCACAGCCTGCCTCACTGCCGGGAAGCCGCCTGCGAGCATCCCTCGCAAGACACCCCCCTCCGACGGAGACCGACTCTCCAGCTCCTGCGTGCCTTCACAGTTTTCATCTCTCGTCGCTTCTTTTGCCTTTTTCGTCTCCACGTTCGCCTGTCCTATGGGTGTTTCTCTCTCTTCCTCTCGCTTCTCTCTTTTCCCCCCTTTCTCTATCTCTTCCTCTCTTCTTGTCCTCTTCCCCTCTTCTCTCTCTTTCTCTCTGATTCCCTTGCACTTTGGTCTCACCTGCAGTCGCACGTCCAGGCGGTTTGGCGCGCAATGACCCAGTTCCACGCCATCTTGTGAAGCACCTTTTTGTCCTCTTGGTCGAGTTCGTCGGGGGATCTGCCGATCCACTGCACGGCGTGCGCCTCGCCCTTCTTCTCCAGGCGCCGCTGCTCCTCCTCGTTCCGGATGCGAAACAATCCGTGACCGACGGCCTGACAGACGTCCTGCGTAGCCGCCCAGTACGCGCCAAGCTCCGCGTGCTGCTCTGCCCATGCCGCGACGAAAGACGGAATCGGCAGAAAGGGCGAGGCTGCGCCTGGATCGTTCACCTCGTCCTCTCTGTCTCCCGAAGGCGCAGCTGACAAACACTGCGGGGAGACGGGCGCGCCGGCCGAACGCCGCGCCTGCCGGTCTGCGCTCGCCGGGATCTCAGGCGCGTCCTTTTGAGGCTCTTCAGGCGCGTCCTTTTGAGGCTCTTCAGGCGTGTCCTTTTGAAGCTCCTCAGGCGCGTCCTTTTGAGGCTCTTCAGCCGCATCCGTGGCGTCTCGCCTCTTCTCTGCATTTTCGCGAGACCGCGGGCGACACCGGCCCCGTCGCCCTCTCGCCGGGGACTTTGGGCCTCCGTCTCCGTTTTCCCCCGGCCTCGCGGCGTCTGCGACCTGCCTCGCGGAGCCGCGCGTTCTCGGGCCCGCACGCAGGAGAGCACTCGGCGCTGCTGCCGGCGATTCGGCCTCCTGCTCTCCCCCTGGCGGCCGCGCCGAACGGCCTCGCCGCGTGCGAGCCGCCTCGCCCTCTGCCGCAGAGACTGGTGGTGCAGACGAAGAAGCGGACTTCGGGAGGTTTGATTGAGCGTCTAGGCTGGGTGCCTTTTTGTCGAGTTCGTGTTTCCTTTCTTCTCGGAGACGCAGGAGAATCAGGCGCGCTTGTCGTTCGGCTTCTTCAAAGTGACGGCTGCCTTCTGCAGTTCCGCAAAGACAGACGTCCTGGTCTGTCTGCGCCGCGGAGGTCGACAGCCGCGAGGCGCGCAGGAACGAGGGAGGACAGCAGCAGCCGCCGCCCTTGGCTAGCTCGGCAAGCGTCACGCCGAAGCTCCAGGCGTCCGCGTGTTTGGTGATGGGCAGATGGAGCCCAGGGGCTGCAGCCGCGGGCCTGCGCGACTCGCTTCCGTTCGCCTCTCTCTGTCTCCATGCCAAGGCAGTCGCCGAGACTCTAGCCCCTTCTCTTTCCTTCTTTAGCCTCGCCGAATCTGCCAGGCGCCGCGATTCCAGAGCCGGTCGGTGTCTGCCCTCGCCCTTCTCAGCTTCCTCTGTCGCCCTGTCTTCCGCGCGTTCATCGTCGCCATCTGTTCCTGTCTCCTTCTTTTCTCGCTGTCCGTCCTGTCCTCCCTGTCCATTCTTTCCTTCACCGTCTCCCTCCTTTTCGCGATGCGCGCCTTCCTCAGGTTCCTCGCGTCTCCTCTTCTTTTCGACTCTCTCGTCTCTCTCGGGATGCGCAACTCGAGACGCCGCTGACTTTCGGGCTGACGCGCTCGACGAAGACAGGGCTGCGAGCGCCTGAGAAGATTCAGGCGGAGGCCCAGGCGCCTTGCGCACGCCCTGCGAAGACAGCGGCAAGATGCCTTGACACTTCTTCAGCTGCCGGAGCCAGGCACGCTCGCGATGGCGAGCTGTGAGATCTTTCTGAGACGTCGCGGTGGTCACTGCGTGGCGCGTGCCGGTGCTGAGGAGCGACGAGTGACGTAGGGACGAGCAGGACGGCAGCGAGTTCGGTGCAGAGGACGCAGAAGCCGAAAGCGAGGCGGTAGAAGACGCAGGCGCGGCGGCAGGGAGGAGTCGACCCGTCCTTGCAGCCTCCGGCTTGGCGCTCAGGTTCAGCCCCTCCCGTGCTGCGCCCTTCGCCCCACTGTCTCCGGAGCAGGGCGCATCCAGCGCGCGGTGTCGCCTTCGCGCCAAGTCTTCTGCAAATCCCTCTGTTTCCCGCCGGCGCTTGAGACAGCCCTCTCCGCCTTCTCTCCCTCCAGCTTCGCCCTTTTCGACCTTTCGTCTCTTGGGCCCGACCTCCCCTTCGCCGGCGCTTCTCTGCCTGGCGGGTTCCTTCCCTTCGCCGTCTCGAGGGCTCCTCTCTCGGCGCGCGTCACTCACCCGTCCCTCGGCCGGCCGCGGCGCGCCCGGCGGGACGTCGCGGAGTCTGCCGAATTTGTCGAAGCGCAGAGCCTCCGGCGCATTCGTGTAGGTCGTCCCTTGGTTGTAGGTTGTGAGCTGTCTCTGAATCTGCAAGTTCCACTGGCGTTTCTTCTCTTCGCGGCCAGCTGACCACGGCGTCGAGGACGCAAAGTGGTCCGTCGGGTGCAGGACGAGCGAGGAGCCAAAGTCGGCGAGAACGATGAGCCACTTGAGCGGGAAGTAGATGTGCTTCTCCTCGCAAAAGACCAAGACGTTCGACACCTTGATGTCAACGATGCGCCCGACATCGGCCTCGCAGCAACACTGCAAAAAGGCCCCGCCACTCAGCAGCTGCGCAAACAAAAACTTCATCTCAAACTCCGTCAAACCCGGCGCGCCCAGCGCACTCCACGGATGGCCGGAACCAGGCGTGGGGAGACGCCGGTCGTCTCCGCGGGTTTCCTTAGCTGGCGAAGAAGCCTCCAAAGGCGGACCAACTGCGTTTCCTCCCTCGTCGGGAGGTTCGCTCTCAGCAGTTTGGTTCCGCAGTCGTTCCTCCTCCCAGGCGAGCAGGAACTTCACTTTTGCACGACGCATAATCAGCCGCTTCAGCATGACCATCAAGTCCCCTCGAGCCCGGTGCATGAGGAGCTGAAACTGTCTAAGTGACGAGGGTGGCGCGACCGCGGGGAGCGGCGACCTGTCGGCCTTGGGCTCGCCACGTCTCTCGTCCTTCCTGGGGAGCGCAGCATCGCCGTCTCGCTCTCGAGCTTCGCCACCCTCTCGCCCCTCGCGGTCGCGCGGATCAGCTTGGCGCCTTCCCGGCTCCTCGCAAGCGCCGAGACGCCGCGAGCTCGCGGCGGCTGCAGCCGCGGCGGAGGCTGCGACTGGCTGCGGCTTGTAGGAGCGCGTCGCCAGGGGGCGAATCACGTGGGCGTTGAAGTGGCGCATGAAAGCTTCTTCGCGCAGAAACTGGAAAGGCGCAGCTGTCTGTGCCTTGTACTCTTTGATCGCCAGAGGAACCCAGCGCGCGGCGGAGCAGAAGCAGGCGCGACGCCCAGCCACAAACAGACCCGCGGGATTCGTCGCTCCGAGAGGACTCGAGGCGACTGCACCAGCGGCGAGGCTCGCGCTCGCCCCCTCTTCTTTTCCCGCGGCCTTTGCATTTGGCACGTCCTGCCGAGAATCCCGCGCGTCGCGGTCGCCTCCCAGACTCTCTCGCGCGCCCTCCCGCTCCTCCTCTGCTTGACAGCGCGCGCAGCAGAAGGGAGGCTGGACGCTGCGGCGCCAGCGGGCCCGAAAAACATTGCCGAAAGTGCCCCGGCCCAGCTGCAGTTCGCGCGAGCTCTCGACGAAGCCAATATGGTCCCACCACTCAGTCTGCCACTCCGTCTTCACTTCTCGCTTCTTCCCCGCCTCGCTCAGCACAGACAAAGGCGCCGCACAAGTCGACGCACGAGGCGACTGCGCCTCTGCCGGGTTCGCTGCGACGCGCCGCTCCGCCGGTGCGCTCCCGCCATCGTGGTCCTTTTCTGGAGCGGCCTGAGTCGTAGACGAGAGATGGCCAGAAGAGGAAGACGAAGAAGAGGAAGAAGAACAGGAAGACGCAGAAGAGGAAGAAGAAGAGGAAGAAGAGGGAGAAGAAGAAGAGGAAGAAGAAGAGGAAGAGGAAACAGAAGAAGAGGAAGAAGAAACAGAAGAAGAGGAAGAGGTAGGACTGGGGGGCCAGTGAGAAGGAACAGCGGTCGAGGAAGCACTCGGAGAGGACGGGGACGGATCAGGGTAGTCAGTGCGAGGAGTTTCGGTCAGCTTCAGAGACTCTGCTGGCGTCTCTGTCCGGGCTCTTCCCCTGTCTTTGCCTTCAGCGCGGATTCCGTTTCTTTTTCCTTTATCTGTTTGCTTCTCTTCTCCGGATCGGCCCCGCGGTAACCCAGCGTCTCCCGCTGTCTCCTCCGCCGGTCTGTGCTCGGTCGCCTCGCCCAGGGAGGCCGATTCCGTCGCCGCCCTTCCCCGCAGCGCCTTCGTCTCACTCCGAGTTTTAACCCCCTCCCGCGCGTCCAGAGGCCATCCGTCGCTCTTTAGCTTCTCGCCCGCCTCGCTCTTCTCGCTTCCCTTCTTCCTTCCCGTTCTCCGCACCTTCTCAAAATTTTCGTGACTTCCGCTCGCAGTCTCCGCCGGGTTCGGAGCGTCTGCCTCCGGCCGCCTCTCTCCAAGATTAGCCGCCGAGCGCGGCGAACGACGGAGCCGCGTCTGCGGTTGCATGGGCGCTGGACTTGCATCCTCAGGTGGGACAGGTGTCGGTGGGGAAGACGCAGACGACGATGAGGACGAAGATGAGGAAGAAGAGGAAGAGGAAGACAAAGAGGAAGAAAAAGAGGAAGAAGGAGAAGAAGAGGAAGAAGGAGCCTCAGAAGAGGGAGACGCCCGGGAGGGTGGTGAATCGAGCGGTGCTGGCTGAAGGTGAGAGGTCCTTGTGTCCGTTGTCTTTTCTCCAGGCAGGAAAGGTTGCGCCGTCTCCTGCGGTACTTTTCTGCTGCGTCTCCTGGCCATGGTTCTGGTCTCTACGCATTGGCGAACGTTTGAACCGTCTTTGCCTCTGCATGCGGCTTCTCGGCTTCTTCCCACAGGCTCCTCTTTTTCTTTTCCGTCGTTCTCTTCTCCAGCATTTGCCTTCTCTGCGATGCCTTGCTTCCCTTCGTCCAGTTCTTCTCTTTTCGGCTGTTCTTCCGACAGCTCTCCGACTTCGTGGCGAGGCTTTCTCCCGCGTTCCTTTCCTTCCTCTTCCTCCTTTTGCTCTCGCCTGGCGCTGTGCGTCTCCAGCTCTACAGCCTTCTCTTCTCTCTTCTCTATCGCGTCGCGCAAGTCAGCAGTGTGTCTCCCCTCTTTGTCTCCTTGCTGTGTGTCTTCTGAGTCTTCTCTTTCTCTCGCTCCGTCCCCTGTCTCGCTCCCGTGCTCCTGATCTCCTTCCTTTCTCGCTCGTTCCGCCATCTCTCCTTCCTCGACTCCCTCCGCCTCTCCCTTCTGTTCTTGCGGCGCTTCCTCTCCCTCACCTTCCCCAAGGTCCCGCGTAGGCTCCTCCCTCTCCGTTTCGTCCCTTTCCGCTTTGCCTTGCGCGGTTCGTCTAACCTCGCCCGCCCTGCTCGTCTCGCTCACCGGCACTTCCTCGCATTCTTCCCCTTCCGCCTGTACTGCCTCAACTTCCCATCTCTTTTTTTCTTTGTCCTCGCCCTGTCCATCGCCTCCCAGAATCTCCTGCGGGCCTGTCGTCTGCGCGGTCTCTGCTGCCGCGTTCTGCTCTCGCGCTTCTTCTCCCTCGCTCTCGACTCTCTGCTTCGAGTTCCCTTCCTTCTCGCTTCCCACGTGGGCTTCCCTACTCGGCCGTGTCTCCTTTGCGTAGCCCGGTGCCGCAACCTCCCTCTCCTCGCGCTGCTCGTCTGTCTCCACCGAGACGCGCGCTCTCGGGCCTTCCTGCCGGCCAGCCTCCGCCCTGTCTCTCGACCGGCCTTCCGTTTTCAGCGAGGCGCGCGCCCTGGATCGCCGCAATGCCGCCACCGCAGCAGCCGCTGCCGCCTTCACGACGGCCTCCTCCACCGGCGCGGGGCTGGAAAAGGAAAAGCTGAGACGAGGCGACGTCGAAGCCGAAACGGACAGAGAAGACGCGGGAGGTGACTGTGACGGTGGGACGGATTGGGGAGGAAAGGACGAGAAAGGCGAGGAAGCGAGAGAGAAGGCTGTGGAGGTGGGAGAGGAGAGAAGGCCCGGTTTCTCTTCGTCTCGCGCGTCTGTGGAAGACCTCGGGGACGTCTCCGACGCGCTAGGCTCCAGGACGAGCGCCTGGGGAATGGTGGAGGCCGCGCCGAGGCGCTCGCCCTTGAGCAGCCGATCCCGAGAGTAGGCAGACGAGTAAGACTGCGAGGAATCACGAGAGGCGGCGGAACAAGGCGGCGCACGCGGGAGAGTAGGTCGTGCGTCGAGAGAACACAGGGAAGAAGCCGGAGAACAAGGAGAAGCAGAGGGAGAGAACGAAGACGGCGAGACGGTTTCTCCTCTCCGATTGACTGCGCGTCGGACGCTTTCCCGCGACAGGCTGTTGCAGATGAAGGTAGAAAGCGAATTAGATCCCGGAAAGGCAACACACCGCTTTGGGGCCGATTCTCCAGCTGTTCCGTCCTCGGGCGATGAATGCGTGCCGGACATCCGGTCTCTCTCTCTCTCTTCGCTGTCTCTTCCTTCTCTCTCCCTCTCTCTTTTCTCTTCTTCTCCCCCCTCTCTGCCTTGTCGCTCTCCCTGGTTGGGTGTGTTCTGGTCCGCTGCTCTCTCCTCGTCTGTCGGCCTTTCTTCGTTTCTCTGGCCGCCTTCTCTCTCTCTCTGGTCTTCTCTGTCTCCTGTGTCCTCGGTGTCTCCGTCCTCGCGCTCAGCTGGCCCTGAGCTCCCTTCCTCTGCTGCCTTTCTCTCCTCTCCCTCACTGTCTCGCTGGGTCGGGCCTTCTCTCGTCCCTGCACAAGGTGAGCCGCAGCTGACTGCGGGGGTCCAAGAAGACGCCCTCGCAGCAGCCGACGAGGCCCAAGACGGACAAGGCGAAGCGTGGGGACGGGACGAGCGCGGAGGCTTGCTCCCCTCCTCGCGGACGAAACTCCCGCCCTCAACCCGCGAGGCGGCCACGGTGCCGCGCCCTTGAAAACGGACATCTGTCGCCACAGAGGCCAGGCAAGGCGTCGAGGGCGGAGCCGCCGAGGGGCGCGGAGACGAGGCAACGGACGAGAACGGGCTCGAAGCGTCCGGCGGGCAGACAGTATGCGGAGCATCCCTTGAATCAGAAGTCGACGGCGAGGAAGACGAAGAAGAGGGGAGAGCCAAGGAAGAGAAGTGAGACCGGTGGGAGGACGGACTGGAAGTCGAGGGGGGTAAGGAAGTCAAAGTAGGGGCGGAAACAGCAACGGCCGGAGACGTGGAGGAAGAGGTAGCGGGCGCGTAAGACGCAGCGGAGGCTGAAGACGCGAGCCGAAGAGACGGCACAGAACAAGAGGTCGAGACGGTAGCTGGGCTGCGCCGACCGCCAGCTTGCGACGCTGCGTCCAGCGAAAACGCCCCACGAGGCGGCGAAGACGAAGAGGAGGAAACCTGCGAAGACGCCGAGGGCGAACAGGGCGAAAACGAAAGGTCGGGCGGAGATGACAGCCACAAGCGAGAACAAAGGCACGAGGCCTCAGACGAAGAACACCAGGAAGGAGAGACTCCCGCGTGTCGCTGGTGGAAAGGCTTGAGAGGCGAAGAGTTCGAAGGCGGACTCGGAGACGAAAAGACGAACTGGACTTTCGGCTCGCGGTGAGGGGAAACTGTGGCGGCGCTTGCCGACTCTGAGCCATCGGTTCCTCTCTCTTCCGCAGCAACCGCAGACTCGGCCTGTCTCTCCACATCCCTGGTTCCGTCCCCACGGCTGACCGGGACGTGCCCAAGTCGTCCTGCATCCCTCCTGGCACAAGGGTCCTCTCTGTCCCGGGCGTCCTTCTCTTTCGTCGCGGAAGACGTCTCCCCTTTGTCTCGCTTCTCCAGTCTCCTGCGCTTCTCCTCTCTGCGTCGTCTCTTCGCTTCGCCCGGCTCGCCCTCTACGCGCGCACTGCTTGCGCGTCTCTCTCTCGTGTCTGCCTCGCTCGACGCTCGCTTCCTTCTTCGGCTGTCACTGTCGCGGCCGTGTTCTCTCCCCTTCCCGCGCTCCCTTCGCCCCTCCTTGCTGCGCTTCTTCTCGCGTCTTCTGCGTCGCCTCTCTTCCTCTCGCTCTCTCTCCCTCAGTCGCTCGCGCTCGCGGTCCACGCTGGCCAGTCTGGGGCTGCCGGATTCCCGCTTCCACGGCGCGCCTTCCTCTTTGATTTCCCCTTCTTCCTCGCTGAGCTCGACGGCAGGGGCGCACAAGTCCCCCTTCGAGCTCGAAGCGAACGAGGTACAATTAAGACTTTCTCCGTTCTCGACTCGCACTCGATCCCTCACTTTCTTTTCGCCGTCTGCTGTCTCCTCGTCCCTGCCTCCTCTCGCGTGTTCTCGCCCGTCTTTTCCGCGCTCTCCCCTCTGGCTGTGCTTCCGGCGTCGGTCGTCACGGTCCTTCTTGTGGCGGTCTTTCGTGTCGCGTGACTTATCCTTCTCTCTCTTTTTCTTTTCCTGGCTGCGGCTTCGCTCGCCCTCGAGCGACGCCTCGCCCTTCTCGGCAGGGCGCGAAGGCGAGACGAAGGCGGATGCGCGCGGCGGAGACAGCGGAGCCTCGTGCAGAGGAGACAGCGCCGTGCGAGAGGGTGACGCGAGGGCGAACGCGGCCTCCTCGGGACTCGCCTCTGGCCAGGCGTTCCACCGCTTTCTCCCTTCCCCAGACGGCGAGAACCAGGAGGGAGCGTAGAGACGCGAGGCAGGCGAGAGAGAAGCCGCAGCTGCTAGTGTCGCGCACGTTGAAGAGACGAGGGCATTCGAGGTCGGACCCCACAGGGAGGGACAGGGGTTGGCCGCGGTGGGAGTCTGACCCGGCTGGCAGAAAGGTTCAGCTGTCTCCTTTTTCCCACTCTTCTCGGTCTTGTGTTTCCTTTCTTCTGTGTGCATGTGGAGAGCTCTCTTGTCGCGGCCGCTTTTCTCGCGGCGCGCATACGACCCATCCTCCCGCTCCTTCCCGCCGCTCTCTCTGCGGCAGCTCTTTTCTCGCTTCTCGGACCGGGCTGCATCGGAGCCAGGCTTCCGGTCTTTCTCTCTCTCAGATCTCTCTCGCTCGCTTCTGTTCTTCTTCTCGCGCTGTCTCTCTTCGCCCTCTCGCCGCTTCTCTTTGACCTGCCTGTCGCGGCTCAAACTCGGAGAAGTAAACGGACAAGAAGCAGAGGAAGAAGAGAGAGAGCAGGCTGTCGACTGCGGAGGAGACGCGCGAGTAGGGATCGCCGATGAAACGCGAGAAGTCGCTTGGTGAGAAGTGGGAGAAGGAGGCGTAGAGGAGGAAGCGGGGAGAGAAGAGCCAGCGGGAGAGGATCTCAACGAAGTGGAAGTGAGAGGCGACACAGCAGAGATCGAAGCACACGAGGACGAGCCGGACGAAGCGGCGACTGAGGAAGAGGAAAACGAGCTAGACAGAGAAGGTGCAAAGGACGACACAGACGAAGGGAAGGAAGAGACACGCGCGAGCAAAGGCCTCGCTCTCTGACTCTGCTCAGCCGGCGACGGAGACGCGGAGGCCGCAGTTCTCGTTGTACCTTTGACACGGCTTTGAGGCAAACGTGGGGACGCGGAATCGGGCGTCTGGGCCTGCACGCATGCAGTGGTAGAACTGAAAGTTAGAAGCGAGGCAGAAGGCGCAGGCGCGACAGGGGAAACAGACGCACCCTGGGTTGCCGCATATGTGGACGAAGGGAGCGACGACCAAGAAGAGGCGAGAGGCGCGGCGGAGCCAGGGCGGCAGGCTGCAGAGGAGGCAGGAGACGAGGTCGACAGAGAATTGTTTGACGCTCTGCGGTGGACTGCCGAGAGGGAGGACGCCGGAGGCGCCTGGCTCCTCAACCCAGGGTTCACTTCCTCTTCCGTTTTTCTCCCAGAAAGAAAGGCGGGAGCAGACGGCCGTCTTCTGTCGAAGAGCCGCGCGCGATCAGCATTACCGAATCGCTTTGTCGGGTTCGCAATGAGGAATGCGTCGCGCTTCTCGCGGCTCTCGCCCGTCCCGGTGGCCTCCCGGCTGCGTTGGGTGTTTCTCTCCTCCCGCGAAGAGATTGGACAAGGGTAGAGACGCGGGGAACAAGGCAGACACGGACGAAGAGCAGCCGAGAGAGACGAGAGCGACGCTGGGGCCGCAGGATGAGGGTCCGGCGCTGCGGAAGTCGTCAGGGAGCGAGGCAGAGAAGGCAAAGAAGACGGGACGGACGAGGGCGAAGGGGAACGGTGTGTGTCCTCTTCTCGGACAACCCACGGATCCCTGTCCTCGAGTGTCTGTCGTCTTCTTCTTTCTCCTCGGCTAGGAGCCTCATTCCTCGTGTGAGCCCCCCCGCTCTCCGCCTCCACAGCGACAGCTGCAGAAGGCGTCGAAGGCAAAGGCGCCGCAGGGGAAGGCGCGGCGGCAGGACAAGAGGCAGGTGTTTCAAGCTGAGGTCTCTCGCCGAGCTTCTTGGCCGCCCTGGCCTTCAGCCGAGGGTCTCTGTATTGCTGCTCGGCCTTGCCTGCAGGCTTCTTTGTCTCCGGCTCGGCCGCGGGGTCGCCGTGCGAAGAGCGCGAAGCGCCTGGGAACAATGCCGCAGCCGACTGGTGCGACAAGAGGCGAGAACTGTTTTCGTCCGAGTGTGTCCCGTTTTCAGACACAGACAACGCATGACTTGGGAAGCCGAGACTCGGCTGCGTCTCGCAGTCGCGTCGCGCGCCGCTGCGCTCGCCTCGCTCCTCTCTCTCTTCTCTGCGAGGATTCTGCTCCGGCGCGGCAGGCCCCCGCGCAGGCAACGCGCCAGGAGAGAAGGCGAAGGACGAAGGGAAGGGCGGAAAGTACGGAGGCGGTAGCGGACAGAAGGGTGAGGCATACGGGAAGGACGAGCAGGCCAGGGGGTGCGGGAAAGACTGAACGGAGAAGAAAGACGCTGGTGTGGCGCCGGAAGTCGCGGGGAAGGGAATGAACGGGGGGGGCCGACCCAGCAGGGGGAACGACGGGACGGTGGGGCCCTGTGCGCCGCATTTCTTCGAGAAGGACGCTCTCCGGGCTCCCTCTCTCTCTCTCAGGTGTTCTCTGTGGTAATGTGCACTCTCTCGCCTTCGGCCCTCGCGGCCCCTCCCCCCCAGCTTGTCCGGCTCGAACCTGTCCCCTGCGACTCCTGGCGAGAGGAACGAGCCGGCCCCGCTCGGCCTCGCCCAGTCGCGGTCTCTCTGTCTCCCCCGCACATTCTCTTTTCCGTCTTCTCGGTCGAGGCTTTCCCGGCCTCTACGTGCGTCGCCTTCGCTTCGCTCTCCTCGCACCACTGCGATCTCGCCTTCTTCTAGGTACGACATCGCGGTCAAACAAGAGCCGCCAGCATTCTTCGCGCCGATTTGCGTTCTCCGCTTCAAAGGACTCCCCTCAAATCCGTCCGGCTCCTCCCCCGCTGCTCATTCTCTCGAGGGACAAAGGAGTCGGCAGGCGTGTGTCTCGGCCGCGGGGGGAGGGAGGGAGGGGGAGGGAGGGGCGGCGGCGGCTCCGGCGTTTTCTGTCGCTCCTCGTCGAGACACGGACCGCCCGTTTTTGGCGTCTCGGCGCCCGTTTCTCTCAGACAAGTCGCACCGCTTCCGGTGTTTTGTCAAAGATGGCGCAGGAAGTGCGTTCCCGTTCCCTCCACAGAGTTTGGTCCGCCGCCGTCCTCTCTCGAGAGCGTCGCGCCCCCGCTTTCAGGCGCTAGTCGCACTCGCCCGCAGGGTTCAGCAGCGAATCAGATGACGCCAGCGGAAGCGGGGAAACTGATAAGAGAGAGGGGGAGCGCAGAGGAAAGTGCGTGGGAGTAAACTGGACGGAAAAGTGCCGGTGAGAGCGCGAGGACAGTCACAGGCAGAAGCGGGCGGCATGGCGGATCCAGGGGTCCAGCGGAACAGCGCTTCTCGCTGGAAAAGTTGGAAAACGGACAAAAGAAAAACACAGTTGCAAATGAGAACGTCAGATCGCCAAAATGGACGGAGAAACGGTGACACAGCAGATAAGGTGTGGAGCCAAAAACGCCACAGCGGTCAAGCAGCCAAGGAAAATTCTACCCCCCCGCCAAGTTGCAGGCGGATCCGATCACCTGTCAGCAAAGAAGGTTTTCTCACGCATCGGCAGACGCAAGAGGCCACCTATTTATACACGCTCCAAAACGCGCGCTCAATGATGCACATAAATATCTTTATGAAGGTGCTGAGACAACATCGCGTGTGCATCCGCTCCGCGATTGTGAATGTCAAGGCGGTAGCTGTAGCCACACTTGGAATCCGCTGTATGGGCTGGTGAAGTCGCAGAGCGTGGACAAAGGGAAAAGCGGAAATGAGAGGAACGGCGCCAGAGACAACGGTCAGGGAAAAAGCGAAAGCGAAGCGCCTCTTTCCTAGATGGCAAAAGCGGCTGCGCAAATGCCCCGGCTGGGTGTGTGCAGAGGGCGCGGGATGTGTGACCGCACCGATGTCTCCGTTTCCCGGAAGAAAAAACGAACGGCCTTAGGAACGCGAAGGGAGCTGGGCGGACGAAGCTGCGTTCAAGCCTGGCCAGCTCGATTTGCGGGAAAGCGCTCCCTCCGTTCTATGGAAACCGGAAAATTTGAAGACAGCGAGGGTGGTGGTCGTATACAAACAGAGAAAATGGGCGGGGCCGTGCCAGGGCTTCGCAGTTCGTTTCTCTGGAAAGACGGGAAGACACCAACGGAAATGCGAAGAATGAAAAGCAAGTGCGGAAAAAAGAGAAGTACCCGGAAACCTGGCGGTGGAAATCGGTCCGCCGCGCAAAAGGGGGCGGATTCGGTCGTGCAACTCCACAGTCTTCCTCGTGCCCGTCACTCGCTTCTTAAAAAAGAATGTGCTGCATGAGATCAGAGGTGCGAACAGAGAGGAAAGGTCGACAGATCTAGCCTGCTTGGCGTTCTCGGGCAGAAAACCACACAAAAAGACGAAACACACCCCGGGCAGTGTCGAACATGCGCTTGCTAGTCGCCGCCTTTTCTCCACATGCCGTTCAGTGCCTCGCTCTCTCAGGCCGCGAAGACAGCAGAAAAGGCGCGGGAAAAACGGAGGGTGGTACGTGGTGTGTGTCTCGACTGGGTATGGGGAGAGGGGTGGAGCAGGCGTCAACCCCGCGAACAATCGACGCCATCGGCAACGACGCTTGTCCTTGACAGACGAGATCATGCACAGATCTCGCGAGACTGGAACAGCCTTCAGGTCGGGCGCCCCGCAGTGTGGTGTTTTTTTTCGCGCGGCTGTCACTGCAAAGAAAGTTACCCACTTTACACCTTGGCCAAGACTGTAAAGGAGCGGGTGAGCTAGGTTTGTTTGGTGTGTCTGCTGAGAGACGTGGCGAAGATTCTCGATCCAGCGTGCCTCCATGGATTTCGACGTTCGGAACGCGCAAACGAACCGTTGCGCAGGGGAACTCCCACGTCTCCCAGCAACTTCTGCGCCATGCAGTTTCCCCGTTTTCCGTGATGTCGCTGACTGAAATCAGAAATTCCCACTGTCTCTTGGCACCAACAAAGCTACACCAGCACACACCCCGGACCCACACACCTAAAACGGTGGAGACTTGCACGACAATTTATACAGCACGACGAACAGGGAAGTGTGCATTGGTTCACGAAACGACAGCAGAGCGTTTCGGCATCTACTTTTAGGGGGATGCAAGCGGCTGGCGTCGGCTCGTTTCGAAAGGCACGCAGGCTCGGAAAACAGACTTCGGTTCCGGGCGGCCTGTGGATCGTCCGCAGGAGAGAAGCGCCGCAATCATCGTGTGTCGTGTTTGAAACAGAACGGTCTCCCTCTTCCCATACCCAGAACGTCAGATTTGCCATGGTTCGCAAGACCACAAGAGAATCAGCCGTTCTTCCCGCATCCCGAGTGTCCGGCGCGTGTGGCAGCTCCGCCCGTGTGATGGTCCAGTGTCTCGCGTTTTTCACGCAGAAACCGAATCACACGCATTTGCCGATCTTGTGTGTTGCTGGCCAACTGTGGCGTCTCTTGTCGCTGCCGCGTCCACGTCCCGCTCAGGCCTTCGATCTCTCCTAGGGAACGAGCACACACTCTTCCACGAGCACCGAACCACGCAGCAGCGCTACCGCGCGTGCTCTGCGAATTTTGTGCCACACGTGTGTCCGCCCGGCAGAGCCGCGGCACTCTCTATCCCTCAGGGGGGACACACGAAACGCCAGCGAAGAACTGGGACGAAACAAAGAGGCGCAGGAATTGTGCGCACACCGCCCGGCCTGCTTCAAAAGATGAACAAGGCCACGTCTTCCCTCGGTTGACAGGTGGCTGCCTCTTGTTCTTCCGCTGATGTCGCAGGCAGTGTCCGTTTCCCCGCGTCGCCGTGTTAGACCCGAGTCTCCGCTTGACCTTTCTCTTTTCCGAAAGCCCCCAAAACCCAGGAAGTAGCGTTCCACACGCTGTCAAATATTGATCGTATGTATCTGTTTGAAGAGACGTCTCCATCTCGACATCAAATTCCCAGTCCACGCAGATACCTCCGCGAGATGTAGATCCTAACGCGATGCAGTTGTGCGTGTGCGTGAACGGGTCCGGCATGACTCGGAAGTTTTCTCCTTGGTGGCGAACGGCGAGGGATCGGTTCCCACCGTTTGGTTTCAACTGTAGCAGCGGGTTTCTTCCCGTTCACGCGCAAGCTCTCGAGTCGACCCGGCGGCCAACCGACTCTCCAGAGTGGAGTGTTTGTGTGCCTTAAGCTGGACGCCGGACGGCCCGTGTTCCGCCTCTCAGGTGGAGGCGTGCAAAGCTTGTCGAGGTGAAAGCTCTAAAAATGCGGATTGCCGAAGGCGGCAGTGCGAGCAAAGGGCAAACCTGTCTTGCGTGTCACTCTGGGTGCCGCATACCCGCGTGCGTTCGAGTTGCAGGATTTTTCCCCGCCTCTCCGAGGTTGTGAAGCAGCGAAACGCGTGCAATCGAAAAACAACTTGCAAGCAAGATAATTGGCGAGCGCTACATCACCACACGGCCCCTCACGACTGACGTACACTCGGTCAGCGGGAACACAGGACCGGTGCCTGTTTGCTCGAACCCCCACTTTTGGCGCCCCAGAACTCTCCCTTCCGTTTTCTGGGATCCTTTTCTCCCTCCCGGAGCCTCCCCTTTTCTTTCCTGCTTCACTGGCCCCGTCGACAGCTACTGGAAGCGACGTGGAAGAAAGGGAAGACCGCTTGCTCGTGCGGGAAGTGCCTCCTCTCGAAGCCCTTTTTCCTGTAAGCCACTGGTCTATCCAGTTTCAGGCGCCCCTCCCGCACACAGCGAGCACGAGGCTCGGCAATCACTTCCAGCGGCAGACGGCCCAGAGGCTACAGGCGCTCACGGCCCCGCATGCAGGGGTGCGGCTGTCTTCGACCGAAACGGCGCCCTCGGGGGTCCTGCCGCCCTATCGCCCGAGAGCAGCCAGTTTGGAAATGCGGAGCGGCAGCAGCTGGAGTGTCTGTTCGCACTGAGCAAGACAGAGAGCGAGGACACGCGACGGAAATGTGAAGCGCCAAGCAGAAAAGCCAGGCCCCGCGCATGGGCGAGGCGACGGGTGAGCAACCTCCCAGGCTCCGAAAGACAGGACAGAGAAAAAGGGAGGGGGAGACGAGACGCCTGCGGAAGAAGAGAAGACGAGCCCGCTCCAGCGAGCGGGATATGCGGGAAAGACGGATCCAGGAAAAAACCCCACAGAGGTTACAAACGAGAGCAGGTTTTAGGAACGGTAGGGACAGAAGTGTTGCGTCCTACCAAAGAGAGTTGGCGAAGCAGAAACGAATCGGAGAGCTCCGCCTCACGCTGGGCAAGAAAATTCCTCAGCCACTCGTACTCCTGCGCATGTGGAAAGAACAGGGACGAAGAAACGCGACCTGCGATGCTCTCACGCATTTCTGCCTACCCTCGCAGCGTAGAGAGACCAAAAGCGATTCGGTGAGAGAGAAAGACGGGTGCTCCTTCGTGTGAGAGTCAGAGTGACTCGGAGCAGACGTGGCACAAGCCTATATCTACCTATATGTATACATATATATATATATATATATCGATGTATGTATTTAATGGAAACGGCGAGCTAGGTATGTATTCACACGCATCGGCTTTTGCAGGCAGAGGGGCGAAGGTCCACACAAGCATATATATATATATATATATGTAGAGGGAGAGAGAGAGAGATCTATCTCTACGTGGAGATGGGTACATTTTGTAGATGATTGCACAGCGCAGATCACAACCTCTCTGTTGTTCTCTAAAGGCGAGGCAGGAGGCGAAACATGTGTACTGGCGATGTTTCTCAACAGAACAGCAGCAAAACTGTTTCTTTTCTTGGGGCAAGAACACGGACGACGTGCCTTCAAGGCGCAAACCATGCCCTGAACCATCTCATCTCGGTCGCGTCCCAGTCTCATCAACATTTTTGCTCGGGTCAGGCGCGCAGCGAGGTAGAGAGGCAGCAGCTCCTCGCAGACCTCGTCCTCTTCTTTCTTTTCCCGAGTTTGGGATGCAGCCTTCGGGCAACGCAAAATGTGGAGTGAGCGAGAGGCACAGGACGAAAAGGTTGGAGGGCTGGAGCAGCGGAGGCGCGGACACAGGCGAAGCAACGAAGAAAAGACGCCAGCGAAAAACTCTCAACCAATCGGAAGGGGGAATACGGCACGCGAAGGAGACTCCGAGAGAAACAAGTGCAGGAAACAGTACGGGAGAGAGAGAGACAACGAGCCATGGAATAAAAGAGAAAAAGAGAGAGAGTAGGAGAGAGAACGGGACGGAGGGTGAGAGAGAGGAAGAGAGACAGAGAGATTACGTCAGGAAATTTCAAGGGCACTCAAGCGTGTAGGTTGCGCTCCCCGGGAGAGCGGCACGAGAGACCGTAGCGGGACGGAAAGAAGAACGGCTAGAAGTGCAGACAAATCTTTGCATTCCCAAGGGTGTCCTACCTTCTGGAATGATTCAGTGAACGCAGAGAAATGGGCGACGCTCCGCTCGGCGTATCCGTGCAGCTTTGCACTTTTTCGCATGCCTAGCCGAAAAGCCAGACAAAAGCGGAAACCTTGGAAGCGAATGAAGGCCGAAATGCGGATGGGACAGAGGAAACAAGCACGGAGGCGAAAGACACAAACGCGCAAGACACAGGCCAGCGGCCCTTCTTCAGACGACATGCCATGGATATCCACCTGCATAGAACTACACATACATATATATATATATATATATATATAGTGACATATATAGAGATGCATGCATACATATCCACGCACGTATATCTATATATGCATATACTATCGACGAAGAGCAGGAGAGAGAGATTGTGAGAGGAATGTAGTCTTGCGAATATGCACCGCCTGTGTTTTAAGACACGGTAGATACGAAGGTACCAACGGAAGAACCAATCGTGAAGGGGTGGGGAAAGCCATGAGACAGTCGTTGACACGAAACGGAAGTCCACAAAGTGACAAGATCGCAGGGCACAAGATGGAGCTCATGGACTGCAAAACAGAAGACCGCGGAGGAGAGACGCTTGCGGGGCGAGCGCGGCGGCGGCCGTGGCGAGGAAGTCCGGAACGTGCAGAGGAAACTATCGACCGAAAGAGTCGATTCACCGGACGCAGACGCGGAGGGCCCCGCGATCTGTGACAGCGGCCTTTCGCTGCACATAACTGCGACAAGGCTTTCTACGCGGCTCTTCTGGCCGTCTTTTTTCCCCAGAGAAAACCTACGGGCGACTTCCTCCCGCTGCACGACCTCGGGATCCATTTCGGCGACATCTGTGGAAAACAAATCACAAAAGAGACACACTCTCAGTCACTCACAGTCTCCTTTTGGCGCGTGTTCGCGGCAAGTTGGGAGGCTCAAGAAAAAGAAGAGAAGGCTGAATTCCTCGGTGAGTCTCGTAGAGCTCCAGAGAATTTGTGAGGTCCTCGCCGCTCCCGTCGCTGTTTCTTCTCTCTTTCTTTCTGTCTTCCTTTCTCTCTTTATGTCTGTCTTTCTCTCTTCCCGTCCCGTTTCTAACTCCCTCCCATCCTGTCTCGCTGTGGCGTCCCTTCTCGCTCGCCGTATCGCTTCCTCCTCCTCTGCAACGTCACTCCCCCGTCTCTCATCTGTCCTCATCTGCCACGCTGCCCCTGGCGCATGCCTCTTCGCGCTGTGGACTAGATCCCCAGGGGACGGGCGCCTCACACGCTGGCCTCCGATGCTCCCCGCCGCCAGCTTATTTTTCAACCCTGGTTCCCCCCTGAACCTCGGGGCCAACAGCGTTTCCGCGGAGTGTCGCCGTCCTTTTCCGTCCATACCGTCGTCGAGCAGAGCCGCGTCCTTGTTTATTTGTCCTGTCCACTTGATGTCGTAGATCTCCTTGTAGGTCTCTCCTAGTTCGAAATGCATCTGCCGCCTAGACAAGGCAGCCACAGAAAAAAAGAGATCAGAGCCGGGAAACATGCCGGGAAAAGGCAAAACAGAAAAGACTCAGCCAAGTCGGCAGGGACTCGGCAAGGGGGGCGGGCGACGCCCAATGCGCCAGGGAAAGACACGGCGAGGGAAGACACGGAGAGACAACCGAGAGGGAGAGAGGCACGGTCGCGAGGGAGAGAGGCTTGGTCGCGAGAAAAGAGACGGAGAGACAGCGGAGTGGGTAACGGAACGGACGGCGGGCTGTGGGATCCGCTGTGCTCTCAGACGTGCCGGCGCAGTCAGCGAAGGGAGGAAGCGTCCTGGTGCAGAAATCTCGGGGCGAGTTTGAAAGAAGGAAGCGAGAAAGACTCAGAAGAAAGAGGGCAAGCAGAAAAAGGCTCGCAGAAATCGTCTCGCACGCGACACGGGGAGCCTTACACAAGGTCAAGGTAGTGCTGAGGGTTCAGCTCCATCACAAGCGAAGCCAGAAGCTTGGCCCGGCGAGAATGCATGGCCGTGTACCGCTGGACGTCGTTCTCAAAGAAGCTCAGCTCCCTGCCAAAACAAGAGACAGAGCGCCAAGGCAGGAGGACGCAGGAGAAAGGTCCAAATCGAAGAATGACCCCCGCTGCGCAGGCGGTGCGAGAGAGTCGGTTTCGAGCGTCGACAGTTTGCGGCGGCAGGGACGGTGGCAGCAGTGCAACCAGAGAAAGAGACGGAAGGCTGCGGAGGCACTGTGTGGGAGGGAACCTGAGTTTGGGCCGCAGTCGGTTCGCCCAGGCGAACGCGCGGACGACAGCTAGGCGAAGCCTACGAGAGGAAGCACGAGGCCCTCAGAGACACCCTCGCAGACGCGAGAGGCAATGCTGTGAGGCACGCACCAAAGAGAAAGAGGATACGGCAGAAGTCCTTACTTGTAGAGAGCGGCTTGGTGAATGATCAAGCGGGTGTGCTCAGTCGTCCAGCCGTCCAGGACAAAGGTCTACAGGGATGCGAAGCAACAAAAGCGGGGCTCCGAAGTGTGCCCGCCGTCGCACTGAGAGGCGTTGAACCGTCGCGGCGTGCCTCTCGCATGATTCGTTTCCATGGGAAGACCGCCCTCGCCCGCGTGGCAAAGCACACGCGGCTGCGCCCTTCTCTTCCCGCTCTCCCCACACCTGCCTCTCTGATGTGCGTCCCCTTGTTCTCGAGTTTGTTCTCGCTCCTCACTCTTTTTCGGTTCCCTTCCCTCTCCGGCTCTGCTCTCTTTTCCCGCATCCTCCCGCATGCGATCTGATCCGCCCAGTCTGCCTCGAAGGGTTCTCCTTCCTCGCAAAGAACGGGTACGGCCCGGACCTGTCGCGACAGCCGCCACGCCAGAGGAAACTCTTCCCGTCTTGGGGTTGAGACGCACTAGGGAGCCTTCCCTTTTTGGCCGCCCGCTGCCTCTTCTTTTCCCTCTCGCCTTCTCGACGGGGAACGCCCGCTGTGTCTCGCCCCATCTGTGTCCCTGTCTCTCCTTTTCCCGTCGTTTCACGCGCGCGCCTGCGTGTGCATCTTCCCTTCGGTTTCTCCCTCACCTTGAGCGCTGCCTGAGCCTCGTGTTGCGCCATGACGAAGAGACACCGAGGCGCCGCGAAGTCGTCGCAGAGGGCAAGCGCCATCAAATGCTTCGAAATGAAGTCCCTGCAGGAAAGCCGGCACAGGAGAACACGGAACGCGAGTTCTTCTTAACCAACCTCACAGAGCGTGATTCCGCGGCGCCTTGAGTCCTAACCGTAAAAAATACGGCAAACGCGAAATGCTTCCAGTGGCGCTTCGCACGGCTGCAACGTCGCCACGCGTGTCTCCAGTTCCCTCGTTTCCTCAGTCGACGCCGGGAGCGGCGCAGACACGGCCTCCCAGAAGCCCACGCAGCCCTACGCGCGCGCACGGTTGTGGTGTCTCTCATCGGAAGTGAGCGGAAAACGTCTCCGTGGGACGGTTTCTCCCCTCGGAAAGAAGGCCTGCCGAGACGCATTGGCGAGCGCAGTCAAAACGAAAAAGCGGGTCAGACCAAAGGCGAGACGCCATGCGTGCTACCAGAGAGCGATTTCTCGGAGTAGGCTGGAAATCGAGTGCCTACGAGTAAGCGCAACTCACGTGTAGGGCAGGAGAGCGGGATGCAGGTTGTCCAGCTTGTCCATGCTCTGAAGGAACTCGTGATTCATCTTTCGCATCTTCTTCGCCACCTGAAAACGCCGAAAGGGAAGGAGAATACGCGAGGCACGCCACTTCCACCGCATCGCTCAGGAAGAAAGATGGGCGGGGACGCATTCACACTGTTTCTCTCAATCCATGCAGACGCTTTTCCACATGAGAAACATATCTCGACATGTCTGACAAGATATAGATATTGATTGTTAGAAAGATATAGATACCCACGAACTAGAACTAGGCGGCAGATACAGGTAGATGCGTTGATATAACGATAGAGAGATATATGTGGATAGGTAGGTAACATGTCGACAGAGATGCTCGCGCCCCCTACTTTTATTTAAACAATCGCTCATAAATGTATGTAGATATGAGGATGCTTGAGCATGTCTGTGTATCTGCATGTAGCAGCAACTTCGTCGACAAACACGCATCCTAGGAAACGAGTTCCGATGCCTTTCTCTCACTTGGCAGTGGACTGGTGCGAATCGCACCGCACATCGGACGTAGAGGTCGTCTGTGAGGCGGACCAGCCTGCGGGGAAGGCACGCGGGAGGCACGCAGATCTAGGTAGGACATGTTACACTGCGTTGGAAGAAAAACAATGACCGTCTCCCTGATTCAGAAACAAAAAACAGAATGTGTCGCGCTTCCCTTTCAAAAGCGACAACGCCCGCGGAGATTATCCTGTACAGGAGGCGGCAGCGCTAGGCGAATTCGGAGAACGGAGAGTAGCCACGAAAGCGTGGTGTAAAACCCGAAGTGATCCTCCAACACCACTCGGTGGCAGCGCCATCGGGACGACCTCGGACTCGATAGACCGTTGCCAGGACATGAACGAAGAACGTACCCCGGCGACGAGGCTCTCGCGTTAGTTGAGACTCCACCTCCTTCTCTTTATTCTCGTTTCTGTTCCACGATGCCTACCCCCTTATTTTCGCGTCCCCGCCCTTTCCTCCTTTTCTGAGCCACCAGCGTCTTCTGTGTGACTCCGGAGATGCCATCTCGCTTCCTTTCTCGAGTTACACACCTGGCTCCTCTCTCCTGCCTGCTCGTGGAGTCTGTTCCTCTCGCCTTCAGGGAGGGGGGGGGTACGAGAAACTCACCGGTCGTCATCTACCCTCGCAGGTCTCCAGAGTGTCACTTCTCCGTCCTCCTCCTGCTTGCCGCTGCAGCCCCTGTCTCGACTCCCCCCCGCTAGCTGGTCCCCGAGGAGCAGGGCGGCGCCAGCTTCCAGGGACAAGGAAAAAAAACCTGGAGAAGCGAGGCAAGACTCAGGCGGAGAGGCGGGGAGCGAAGAGGAAGACGAGCACGAAGCAGACACCGGAAACCCCACAGACAACCCAGAAGCAGGCGGCGGGGCGCGAGGCTGCGCGAGAATGGATGAGGCGTTGCAGGCTGCCGCCGGCCTCCCTTTTTCACCTTCCGACTCGTTCATTCTTCCGTCAGGCGCCTCCAGTCGCTTGGCGCTCTCGGTGTCTGAACTCTCTATTTCACCTCCGTCCGCGCCTTCCGGCATTGTCGCTCTCTCGGAGAGTAGCTTGTGGGCGAGAAACGCCTCCGGGAGAGAGAGGAGAGCGAGGCAGTCCTGGGCGTCCTCGAGCACGGGGGGGAACTGGGTAGTCTGAAGGCACAGGAGCGCGGAAATCGCGAGACCGCAGAGCGTGGCGAGCGAAGAGCGGCGAAGAGGCGAGCGGGAAGAGCCAAAAGTTTTCGCGGCCAGTCAGAGTCGAGCAGAGACAGAATCCAGATGCAGGCGGCAAGGGGGGGAGAGCGCCGGGATGGGGCGCGAGGCTAGCCGAGGACAGGGCCTTGCGGCGAGGAATGTGGAGTGCAACTGAGAGTTGCGGGGAGCCAGAGGATGTCCAAGAGACAAGGCGCCCTCAGAAACTTCCCTTCTCGTTTTCTCCGTCTGCACTTTACCTGTTTACCGATTAGGTCGGCAAAGAACCGGCTCTCCTCCGTCTGACTCGCGTTCTGAGCGAACTTTGTCGCGTCTGCTGTCTCGCCTTCACGTCTCGATGGGGGGGCTCCCCGGGCGGCCGCAGCCGCGCGGTCCCCTGGCTCGTGTCTCCTAACGAGAGGGTCCAGGAGCCCTGAGGGGTCGGCGAGAACGTCTCTGGAGAGCCGCAGGCGCCGGGCGTAAAGGAGACTCTTGTCCCTGTGCACTTCCGCGAGAAGTTCGTCCAGAGCTCTCGCATCAAGGCGGCAGATGCGCGCTGTGATTTCGCCGCCCTCGCGATCCACCTCTTCTTCCTCAGAGTCGCTCGGGTCTCTCGGATGCTCCCCCTCGGCTCCTGTCGAGCCGCCTGGATAGGCCTCCAGCTTGTCGCTTTCCGGCGCTCCGCTCGTTCCTCGCGCTTGCCCAGCTCCCGCTCTCTGCCTTCTCGCCTCGCGCAGGAGACGCATCTCGTCCACACGCTTCGTCTCTGCCTCCACCAGACACTCCGCAGTCTCCAAGATGTACTCTGCGGAGAAGAGAGACACCAACCCGCGCCCTTCGCAGGCCCGCGGGGGCGCCGAGAGCGAAGTGAAGCCGTAGAAGGTGGCGAGCGAGAGGAGGTTTCGGACGATCTCTTTGGTGTCGATGACGAACGGCGTAAAGGCGAAGAAGGTGAAAACGAGGCCAGGAAGGGAGACGGAAGAGCGCGGAGACGCGTGCGCTCCTGACGAAGAGAATACGGAGTTGAAGAGATCTCGCGGAGACGAGGTAGCCGCGGTATGGAGCGGCGCATCTGAGATGCCTCCACCTGGTTTCCGCAGAGACGCGTCCTTCGCTGCGCGTCCTTCCTCGGTTGCTAAGGCCTCCCGCGCGGCCAGGTGCCGGCGTTCGGCTTGCTCCCGCTCGCGTGCTCTCTCCAACACCCTCGCTCGCTTCTCGAGCAACTCCGCCATAGCTCCGCAGGTTTCATGAGCAGCCTCTTCGGGACTTGCAGACTCCCCGTTCTCGAGTCCGTCCTCGCCCTCGAGCGGCAATAGCCGCACTTGTGCCGAAATGCACCTTTGGAGAAAACGGAGAGAGTGAATTACGAGGCGCAAGAGGTGCGCCGCCTGGCGCGTCTCCTCCTTCGCGGTGCCCTGCGTGCCTGCCTCCATCTCTCTCTCAGCACTCCTCTCGGGCCTCTCTTCTGTTCGCCGGCCGTCTTGTTCTTTTGCCGAACTGCTCTCTGCGCGCGCAGGACGTGTCTCCCGCCCTGTTTCCTGTACTTCCAGATCTCTCTCGGCCAGTGCGAGGAGAGGCGCCGCTCGCGACAAACACGACCGGGCGTCTCTGCCTCGCTGCCACCGCGTGTAGAGCCCAGCGAGGTCGAGGAGCGCGAGGGCGGCGCGGACGCGCAGAGCCGCAGGGGAAAAGAGCAGAAAGGCCCACACGGAAGACCGCCGACTGAAAATGGAGACCGCCGGAGGCAGGCTGAGCGCAGCCGCTCTCATGATGATTTCCACGCTCTTTCTCAACCGCCGCTCGCCCTCCTGCGTTTCCTCCGTGTTGATGTAATTCTGGCCAAGAAGGCCGTACAGGTGCGCGAGACAGAGCAGCGACTGCGTCGAGGCGCTCTCAGGCGCGTCCACGGGCGGCTCCGAAGTGTCTGCCGAAAGCGAGCAAAGAGAAGGCACAGAGAGGAGACGAACGCGAGTCGCAAAACGCGGAAGTCACGAGACAGGTAGAGGCCGGGAAGCAGACAGGCGCGACGAGAGAACCAGCGAGGCCACAGGAGACGCCGCTGGGGCGCGGAACGACCAGGCAACAGAGGCAACGCAGAGGCGAAACGTGAAGAAAACGGAGAGGAGAGAAGCGGGCGAAAAGGAGAGACCAAGGGAAGAAGGAAGGAGAAGAGGGGCATGGCACCGACGAGGAAGAGGACGTGCGAGGGGAGAGCGATGGAGGGACGCCAAACACAGCACGTAGAAGCCAGAAGCAATGTGAGAATCCGCGAGAGCGACGGAGAGCGGCTCTCACGTGAAGCAGCGTCAGAGTCGCCTCTTCTTTCTCCAGGTTCTCTGAAGCGCTTGGCCAGTCAAGAGAGAAGCAGGAGCGTCTCGAGTACAGTTGGCCACATGAGGTCGTCACAGAACTGTCTCTAGAGAAGACGTTTCCCTAACCTGCAGTAGCCCAACAAGCCCCGAGGCAACGTACTGTGCCACGTGTCCCCACTCCGTGAAAGGTCTTCTCTCACCAGCGCTTCGTGCAGTCGTGTCTCTCTCTCGCTGGACTCGATACGCCCTGTACAGATCCTGCGCAGTCTTCTGGAGGAGTCGGCGGCCGGCGTACTTGGGCCTGAAAGGAGCCGGCAGCTCGGCCGTCTCGTTTCTTCCTCGGGTCCGTCTTTCTTTGTATGCTTCGCGTTCTTCTCCTTCCTGTCTGCTGGCGCTCTGGACAGCGCAGAGCGCGGCTTCGACCGCTTCTTCTTCGTCGGGGTCGAGTGGGTGCCCGGCTTCCTCGCGCCGGAGAATCGATCTGTACTTTGAAACCGTCTCCCTCATCAAGTGGGAGAGCTCGAGAAAAGGCGGAGGCGGCGGGTTTTCTCCATTCTCCTCCCGTGCTGCAGCCGCGCGAACTTGTTCCGGCGCTTCCCTCCCTGTGAGAGGCGCCTGGCATTCGTCTCCGCCTTTCGCGGACGCGCCTGCGGCAGGCAACACAACGGAAGAGCCGGGAAAGGGGGCAGAAGACACACTTGGAGAGGAGGGGAAAAAGAGAGCACGCAGGAGACGAAGGGACTCTGCCGCCTTCCGGCGCTGCTCATCGTCTCCCAGCTCGTCGTGCACCTTGGGCAACGCAGAAGCGGAAGAAGACCGAGGGTCAGATTGATTCTCTTTCCCGCCCGACGGCGGTGACCGCCCGATATCGGCCATTTCTCGCGTCTTGTCTCGCACCTCGCCCTCTTGTCCTCTTCCGCCGCCAGCCGCGGCCGCAGAGACCTCGGTTGCCGCCGCTGAGGGCGGGACGGAGGGCGTTGCGTTGCCTTCACAGCTCTCCCGGAGCGGGTTCCTGTCCACGTGCCCTGTCGCGTCAAATCGAGGGCCGAGTCTTCCAAGGCGCAGAGTGTCTCCAATCCCTGCTTACTGTATTTCTCGCTGCGTGTCCGCTTGCGTGCTAGAGGGAACAGCCGTGCAAAGACGTGGAGTCGGCGAAGAAACGAGCTTGCCGGCTCGATTTCTTTGCGAAACGCGGCCTGAGCTGGCCGGAGCTGCAGAGCAGATCTCGGCAGAATCGGCGAGAAACTCCCAGACAGCGAGTTGGAAAAGGCAGACAGTAACTGAAAAGAGAAAGAATTCGTGGGTGGAGAAAACTGGATATGTGTACGACTTTCATTTACTCAGGTTTCCGCGAGAACTCGTGCACTTTTCTTCAATCCGGGCAAGACAAACCAAAGGTCGCGAGAGGACACGCGTGTGCAAAGTCGGACAGGCGCGCCGCTTGCTTCCTAGTTAGGGCACACATTTCCCGCCGTCCACTGTTCCACGAGATTGCGTCCCGTCCCCACTTCCCTTTCGTCCTCCGGTTTTTCTCCGCAATATCGAAGAAGCGCTTTGACAGATTTGTGCTGGAGCAGGCAGGCATGCCTAGAGCGGCTCGGTAGCGGAGAGTTCGGGGAACCAGGGGAAGCGCTACCGGCTGCCACTCCCTCTGCCAGTAGCCGGTTTGTGTTAAGCCGAGAACGGAAGACAAGAAATTGCAAATGGAAAAAGCGAACACTCACACAAGCCTGTTCCCTGACACAGTTGTGGTGTTTTCTACTACTCTCTCGGACAGAGCATCCACACACGAGAGAGCCCGGCGACGTCGGCCAGTGGCGTGGCTGCGTCCAGTACGCGCTGGTGTCGCCACAATCGCATGAGTATACCTTTACATATATATATATATATATATATAGATAGATAGATTAGATAGATAGAAAAGCATAATTTACACCTTTTGTCAAAACGCCTGCACAGCCTTGAAACGGCACTTCTTTTGAGTGCACCCCCACAGCTCCCTTCGTTCCTATCCACGCCGAACCAGAGCAGAAACAGAATAAAAACGCGGCAATTACACCGAGGAAGCACCACACGTTGTGGAAAGCACTAGGCATGGATCTAAACGAGCGCGGGCGAGACCCTAGAGAGGACCCCAAATCCTTATTTACATATATATAATATGCATGTATGTATGCCTGTGGTGAGCTGGGGCTGCTATGTAGGGTGAAAGAACATCCGGCTTACGCGAACACTGCAGCCGACACTACACTCGCATATTTTTGAGGAAGGCGAGTTAGCTGACGATTTCTACGTGTCAACAGCAAGCTGAGTCGTGAGCAGGCTTTCTTGTGCAGGAGGGCTGACAGGGGTGTACTTATTATGCGTCCAGGAGACAAAGGCATTCTGTGTCCTCGTTACGGTACCGTGCATCGTGGTGCTACTCTGTACTGTTCAAACTTTCCTGCGACTTAGAATGTCGAATACCGAAGACGCTCTTTCGCTTCTACAGAACGCCTGCCAACTCGGGAGATTCTTCTGCTGCCTCTGAGTGACTGAGATCGTCTTCTTATCGGGATGACGGTTTTTCGGTTTGAGAGCCACAAACGGACGGCAGCAGGAAAAACAAAACATGGCAGGTGGCGGTCGGGAACACAGCTGGCAGCTGGAAAAAATGTTGTTAACTCCTCCCTGATAGTTTAAGCATTTACTGATTTCGAGTATCATGTGTCTTTCGAGAGCAAAGGCAACGAGCAGCGAGCCGCACCGCTGGTTCAGGTGTGAAGCGGCGTCACTGATTGACGCAACATGTGAGAAAACAAGTGGTATTTCTCTAACACGGGAAATCCGTCTCCCCTTCCTTCGATTGAAATTTTTCGCGAAACGCTTATCCAGGTAAACCTTGGATTTAACTTCGAACAGAGTTTATCGTCGCGGTCATTCACGCAGTTCCTGCAGCCAGAAGCCCAAGTGGTGACTATCTCATAAGCCAATAAAGAGCCTTCCTTGTAGTGAAGGGGTTAACCCCAGCACTGGTCTTAAAAAACTCCAAGAACGGCGTCACAGAAGAAAAGAAACAACCTGAACAGGGAAGGGTACCGTTCTATTTATACGCTGTACTGCCTCTGGTGTTTGGCCAGTCGGGCATTCTTACGTGATTCGTCCGAAAGCCACAACAGCACTCCTTTGGTACAGCTGCACACACAACAACTGACTCAGCAACAGGAAGGCTATCACCTGCCATCCATAGAACACCTGCAAACTGCAGACTATGCGAACATCATTTAGTTTTTAAAGACCAGTGTCGTTGTGTACTGTCCTCTTGCCAGTGGACACCGCGCTCCCTCGGACCTTTGGGTGCGGCGGCCCTTCGCCACAATCGCCACCGCAAACTCCACCGGCTACTAAGCCGACACCGGCTCCTCGAGGCCAGTCCCCCCAAACTCCACCGGCTACTAAGCCGACACCATTTCCTCGAGGGCTGTCCCCCAAAACTCCACCGGCTACTAAGCCGACACCGGCTCCTCGAGGCCAGTCCCCCAAAACTCCACCGGCTACTAAGCCGACACCATTTCCTCGAGGCCAGTCCCCCCAAACTCCACCGGCTACTAAGCCGACACCATTTCCTCGAGGCCAGTCCCCCCAAACTCCACCGGCTACTAAGCCGACACCGGCTCCTCGAGGTCAGTCCCCCCAAACTCCACCGGCTACTAAGCCGACGCCTGTCCCTTCGCCGGAGTCGGTACCCAGAGCCCCTCTGCCACAGCCGTCTCGAACGCCCAGTGAAGTGGTCAACAGAATGAATCAGTCGTCCATGATGTTACAATCCTTCGCAAGCCAGGCGTACCGGGGTTCTGACCCCGAGAAACTCAAGAACAATGAATCGCTCAAACATAAAGCAACGGCGTACAGGAATGACCACTGCGATGATATTGACGAAGCAAAAGCCCTTCTGGCCCGTAATGACATGCGTCAGACGGAGAGCTTTCGGGTCGCTGCAGCCCTTGATCGGGCAAGGCAAGCTCGCGATGCAGCTAAGGAAAAACTTGGAGTAGAGTTCCCGCCGGATCGGTGCCAGTGAGATTCAGTTCCGTGAGACTCTCGGATTCGCCACTTCGATTAGCAAGAGGAGTCCGAAGAACCCCTTTCTCTCTCCTGGACTGGTGAGGCGCGTCAAGACACGCTCTAGGCGATTCTTTGGTTCACCTCGGAAACTGCGCGGTCGGGTAGGCGGCAGGACTTCCTCCGCGATGATTTTGTCTTAGGGAGC